>NC_136902.1:73854884-73890514 GCF_949606895.1 Notothenia rossii
CTTAGTGCCAAACGTCCTATCCAGGAGCCCACACTGACAGCCAGTTGTTTCATACTCTACCAGAATTCACAGGGTACGCAGGCATTAGGATTCAGTTCACTTCAGATGAAAGGACCATATCAAGCTGATGTTGATATGGAGGAGCATTTCATATACATGACCCTCTATAGATGTATGTGGATCCCAGACAAAGTAACAGTGCTGTCTCATGTGAGGGAACCGGCTTTTCCGGGAAGGCTGCAGAGATCAGTGCTAAGCATAAGAGAAAACTCATCCTATGTGAAGGGAGGTAAAGTGAAAAAATAGTCACTACAAAGTAGGCATGCCATTATGGTATGGGAATATAATCATATGCTGGAAAATGTGTATTAAACCGATAGAACACTGCTCCCCTATACAATTGTTCGACGTTTGATAGACAGTTTTAAAAGAAAAGGATCCACATTCAATGCAGAAAATGTTTGTTGCAGCAGATATTGTTTAAATATCTGCTGCAACAAACTTTTCTTTTTTGATAAAGTTATGCCTTCTGGCCCACGCAATTTTGTTTTCAGACCATTAATGGTAAACTGGAATAACTGAGAATTCTGGCCAAAACAGGCTTGTTTGTAATACACTCACTGGAAAAACAATCAACACCTAGGAGTGTATTTTAGCACAACCACACGCTGAACAACGCCCTACTTCCCTTAGCAAGCCATGCATTGATGAGTAGACAATTTACTAAATAAACACCATTCTGAATTAAAGAAGACTTGAAATTAGAGATTGAAAACTTAAATCCATAAAAAATGTGTTAACTGAGGTAATACATTAAGTGAAATAAATGCAATTTTTTCATAGATTTCTATACAATAGAACTTTCACTTCCACTCAACTTTTCAAACATGGAGGTTTCTCTTCTTCAAAACGTGGTGTTTAATTTACGCCCAAATAAATCTCTGACTGCATGGTACGGTAAGAGATTGGGTGTGTTGTGCCGCAGCAAATAAGGCCTTGTAGGAGTGAAATATCTGGTACCAATTACAATTAATTTGAGATAAATATTTAGTAAGTTGTGTTAAGCTATTAACATAACGTATTATGGATTTAACAATTTCCATACAAAACTGCTTTTTATTATAAATGTGTTGTTCAATTTATGTTGAAAATGAAATCCTTCTCACATGTACATTCCTCATTATAATACATTTACAAACTTCACAATAGTACGAGTTTAGCTGATTAAAACATTCTATTTTTTTATAATACTTATTAACGGTTAATGATACCGAAAAAGCAAAAGGTTGATTTTCATTTAATGATCTAATAAAAACACTTTCTCAAGACAGAATGTGTATGGCAGCCACATCCTTTTAGATCTCAACAGTTGCATCTGTCGTTGAATGCTACTTAAGTTAAATACATGTTGTGCCCTTTGTTGTTCTTCTGAACAGTGGGAGGAGGAGGTTGACAGGACAAATGTGGAAAGAGGGGAAGAGAGAGCAGGGAATGACATGCATAAATGGTTTTATGAACCGTGATGTTATGGTTAATGGTGTCTGTCTCCGACCGGGCCAGCAGAATGCCCTGTGAGCAGCTTATCTCACATCTGACGAGTAATGCAGAGTAACTTTTTGACATGAGAAATAGCATGCAGCGAAATTCGAATGGCATCACAATCACGAGAAAGTAGTTCACACCGGAGATTGTTGACAAGACAAATGTTTGTTCATTGCAATAATCTGTAATCAGAGCACAGCAAATGTGTTTTCCATCAGACTGTTTTGTAGTGCAGATAGATTTGAGAAATTGCCTTAGGACTGTGATCAAACACTGGATTCCCATCATCTTCAACAGCCAGTATTAGAACATTTTGTAAACAGTCTTTATCTGTAATCGCTGTCTTTTTTTCTGACATAGTAAAAAAAAAAAGACAGCATCGTAGCTTTTTATTTTCTTCTTGGGTGGAGGTGAGCAGAGATGAGTCAGTGCTACGTTTTACTAAAATACTGTTGACTTTAGAAATCAGACCTTTGAGAGGAAGTAGTGCCTTAGCTGTAGAGATGGGCAGTGTTTCCCCATAGTGAAGGTGTGTCCTACTTAGCAAAAGAGTAAGAGAGGCAATATGAATTCTCTGATGTGCAATGCAGTCTCTGCTACTGAGAGTTGGAGCTAGATTAGTCCAGCATTGAATCTAGGAATTGCAAAATAAAGTTGTATACAAATATATGTTATGCCCAGTAATATTATTGGAAGACATTGTGAAATTAGTATTTAATATTCAAATCTCTATCGTTTTAATGCCAACCAGAGTGTGTGTGTTGTATGTGTTTTTCCTCCAAATGGCTTTGAGTGTCAACAGCACACAATCATGCATTAATGAAAGTAACATTCCCTACTAGTTTAGGGTGAAGTAAGAAAACGGTAAATAACCGGGAGAAAAAACAAAGAGGAAACCGATTTGCCAAAAATTAAAGATATTGTTTAATTAATACAAGATAAAGAGGGCTCAAAAGCCAAGTTACAAAACAAACTGAAGACAAAATAAAACGCATTTCTTACAAAAGAAAGTGAAAACAAAAAACAGTATGAAATAAAATGGAGCATATCTCCTAACACTATACAAAACACTACACAGGCTGCTCTGGCCCCACGCTGACGATCATGCTGCCCCGAGGAGAAGGAAAACAGTCTGCAGTCTTCCTCAGGCCTTTTGTACAGGTCTCGACAGGGGTTTGGGATCACCTTAGGAAGCTGCAGAGAGAGAGAGAGAGGGGGGGAGAAAGACACACACATACACACACACACACACACACACACACACACACACACACACACACACACACACACACACACACACACACACACACACACACACACACACACACACACACACACACACACACACACAGGCACCCACTACGGCACGTAACAGGTAGTACACATCTGTGAGTTTGGATATATTAACAATGAAATTGAATGGATTAGAAATGGAATATTCATAACTATGTTTTCATTATTTTATATTCACGTGAAACTAAGTATGATTGAGTTTTGTTATCATACAATGAGCCATCGAATATATATATATATATATATATATATATATATATATGTTTATCAACAAAGGGATATCTTTCACTTACCTGAAGGCCACCATAGTTTTTTGCAACATTTGGAAGGCAAGCCTCACCGCTAGATGTGACTAAATCCTACTCACTAGACATTTATAGAAAGTTCACAATGTACCAACAGTATACAACGGTATATTATATGAAGATGTATCTTAAAATAGCTCCAACTCAACCAGCGTTATCAATCAAACGTTTACTTTTCATATTAAATGTGAAGCTGAGTGTGTTTTCTTTGCAACTGAAGTACTGAAAGTTATCTTTAACATCACCCTATACTTAAAAAATAAATACAAAATCGAAGTCTTTAGATAAAAGAAGAAGCCTTGAATTTTCTTGGTGATGTTTAGTTATACAGCAAGACAGAGCTTGTTTGCAGGCGAACCATTTCCAGTGAGAAGAGAGTACATTACATTAATCTGACTAATGAGCTATCACATTGAATAAATAAATCTACAGGAACAATAATGTATTTTAATAAGAAATGCTAAAGGCCACTCCGATGAAAAATTACCTCTCAAAAGTCTAAGCCTATAGAATAAATCTGACTTCCCCATCTTGTTGACACGCACGGGCCATGTGAAGTTGATTTTAATAATTGATCACCAGAAAGTGCTGGGAGAGAGCTTTGCTGATAAGCAAAAGAAAAGGTTTTTGTGTTTGAATCACAACATCCTATCGATTCCTCTTTGAATAACGCTTAGTGGAAGAGTCGCAGACTTAGGGATTATTTATGGATCCCTGTTGACCTTAGCAACACCCAGGGAGACTCTGTTTAAGGCTATGAAATTGACTGCCAAATCTGCACACATATGGATAAATCTAAAGCGACAGCAATAATCAGAGTGGAGAGATTAGTAGTTTTCAGCTTTATTTTTTAAGCCTACAAAGACATACATCATCATCAGCCTCACCTGCACTGAGGTCGCTTTTAGCCCGTGGTTTTTGAGGCACTATTCTAGTTTGTCACTTTTAATTTGTCAACAATTTGCTTAAAACAGAAACAACACTGGAATATTATGCAGATAGATTTGGTGATGTTACGGCCACCTCTGCGTCCTGAATGTAATGTTAAATAAAGTATTACATTTTAGTGCAGAAAACCAATCATGCTGAAGCCTCAGGGCGTTTTAGAGGCTCTTAACAAAATAAAACTAATTAAAAAGCAAAAATGTTTTACTTCATAGGCATCAACATATTTTTCCTCTGTATCTGGTCCACTAGGAATCTGACCATGTCATTATTTTGTCTTTCCGTTGCTTGCTACACTTGTCTTTTCGCACGATCTGTTGATTTTAAGTGAAGATGCCCAGAAACGTAATGGTTTAAAGATTTGTTTTGTAGAGTGGACTCTATCTGCACAGTGCGGCTAACTAATACGCAGCAGTTTGAGAGAGCAATCAAATGGAAATGGAAATGTGAGCAGCTTAAAGATGAAAATCATTTTTCCCTTAAGAGCTTATGAGTGTTCTGCCAAAATGTGTGATTCTCTTTTTAACTACGACTGTTCAGAGAGTATGCTGGCTGATGTTCACAGCCTCCTTCTGTTTTACATTGTTTGCTCTTTACTGTGCCTGATGCCTGAGATTACTACAGAACAATAGTGCTAGTGTTTCTTTGCCGTTTATTCAAAACAACAACAACAAATATATTTGAATACATCTTTCAAATAAGTCATCCTGCTACAAAAGCTTTACACGTTTAAATGAATATCTTAACATTTAATAAGTAACTTAAGACGTATAGATGGTTACAAACAACAGACCATCCTCTCACCAATTATCCGATCATACATGATGACAAATTATTACGCTATGATTAAAAGCTGTTTATTAAAAAGTAATCAGCATTTATGAGTGCATACTTGATGACAACTCTTAATGCTTAAGTAGATTAAGCTCAGTGGGGTAAAGTAACCAAGTACATTTACTATAGGTACTGTACTTAAGTACAATGTTGAGGTACTTTAATTGAGTATTTCCATTGTATGCTACTTTGTACTTCTACTCCACTACATTTAAGATGTACCTTTAGTTACTTCACAGACATTGATTAATGATAAACAACATGATCAACACTTAAATATGACTATAGTTAAACCTGGATTAATGCTACCCAGCATGAATTAATTAATTTAAATGAGCTTGTGATTTGTTGACTCTTTTTAAAAACATAAATACATCAATAATTACAGTCAAAACAAATAATACATATGATTGTGAAATGGGTCAATTTGCATAATGAGTACTTTTATTACTTTATTTTGATGCTTTTTGTACTTTTACTTGAGTATGATTTTGAAGGTATTCCTACACTCTGATACTAGATCTGATTACTTCTCCAACCTCCGATTAAGCTTATACATCTATCATAAAGAGCATTTAATAAGCCACCATTTTCTACATATCATACGTAACATATGTTAAATAACCTAAAGTCAAAAGTCTAAGGTCTACTTTTACTTTGGTCATAAATACTTCTTTAAGCTTGTTTGTGCTGCAATTCTGTTCTTTTAAAATAACGTTCAACTTCTGTTCTGTGGGGGCGTTGTGTCAAATGATGCACCCCCGTCGTGAAATGCAATGTATAGTCTGCTATTCTATGTTGTCTTTTTGATGGTTGGGTTGTCGAATCCTGGATTTTGGGTTGTCGAATCCTGGATTTTGCATTCATTCGTCACTTATTTTTCAGTACATTTTTTATTTAATATATGTTTTTATTTAATTGTGACGTCCTGTCTGTATAATTTTGCTTGTACTCGTGCTTTACAATGTATTTTTACATCAAGTGCTTGAGGGTGGGATTAATATCATTTTTTAAATTTTGGGTGGTGCTTTTTATGAACAGCCTGGTTGCCACGATATGCACCCCTTGCTATCTCTGACAATAAACGTGTCACATACATGAAACTTGCTCCATTTATTGGTACTAGTCCTACAACTATACCCTCCAAAGTATTTATTGGTACTAGTCCTACAACTACCCTCCAAAGTGCTTGAGGGTGGGATTGGAAGCATCTTTTTTTGGGGGGTGCTTTGTACGGAAGGCCAGGGGGTGCATTTCACATCGGGGGTGCATAATTTGACAAAACAGGGGCAACCTTTGAGTTTCTTCCTTGGTTGATTTAGAAGTGAGGTCGTTTCCCTTTCTAAAACCACGGCATTCAACGGAACCGACTGAGGCAACAAATTCAAAGAATGTGGAGGCAGACTCAAAGGGCTGAAGTGATGAAAGAACGTGACACGGGGAAGAAAAGAGACGTACGGGATGGTTGTCACTTTGAAACAGCCGCTGATCTGTAATGACACTGATATATAATCCGCATATACGTGGAGATCCTTCTTCTTGACATGCTGAATCATTGCGGACTGAAGAAACTATACAACTACAAATGTATCCACGTGAGACATTATTGCAGCTGTACATTTAGTTGGCATTGAGTATTAATGAATTACGCAGTGCCAGTGTGTATAAGTGTGTATATTCATCCAGGGCGTGAATGTTAATATGCATTTGCGAGGACCGAGTATTAGCAGTGGATTACAGGTGACTAGCAGCCTTTTGAATCTCTTTCCTGTGATACCCTTTGAATGTGTTCACTGCCTTTGAAGTGATGTCAGTTTTAAAATATCTCAGCCCTTTAATGTTTAACTATGGGTGTTTGCGTTGAAGGATTCTTCTTCTTTTTTTTGGAGGGAGGGAGGGGAGATGAAAGCATCACAACAGACAGCATCCATCAAAGAGCCGAAGAGTCTGGGAAAAGTCCCGCATATAACGAAGCATGACTTGTTAAAACACAACATGAGGCTGTTGTGTCTGCGCCGGGTGATCGGGGCGCAGCAGCGGGTTGAAGAGTCGAATGAAAGGCAGATCCTGACAGAGCTCTGAATCTGATCAACTGATTGTGTGTTTTGCGGCAGTAATGAGCTTTACAGTAGGCTATGTGTGTAATGCGCCAGGAGCTGATTCGTATGCTGGATGAGCTAATTGTTCACAGTGCACGTTCCCCCAGTCCCACGGCTCCTCTGATTTTGATTCATTTAGCCTTTATTTTACCTCATTATACAGGCCCATGTTATTACCAGGTTGTATGTGAGGTATTTTGCAGTGACGAAATTGATTCTGGTAATTTAATTTAAAAAATCAACTGTAGAAACAACCTGATCTCACCAGAATGCGTACAAAGGACACAACTTTTCGAAGTTTTGCAATAGATACGCAGAAGTCCGTTTTTGCGTGCATATGATACGCTGATATTGCTCCTCAAACATTAAAACAAAGAGCTCTGTGGCTTCAGGCTTGATCGCCGTTCCAATGACAGTTTTAATGTTTGCGATGCAATAAACGACACAGCAGCTTATTGAGTTATGGTTAGGGTTAGGGTTAAATAAATGGCAAAGATATGTAGAAAATAAACGCATTTAAGATACGTTCCCAACAAACGTAACGTCGGAGAAAATTGTAGAAAAAAAACGTATCTATTGCACGACTTTGCAAAGTAGTGTCATTTGTACGCATTCTGGTGAGATCAGGCTGGTAGAAACCTCTTAAATATAAAAAGGAGTGGGAAGGGGAGCATTCACACTCATCTGTTTTGAAAGGTGAACTATATTTGAGTGTTTTTCGGACTTGAATTGTGAGAGAAAAACATCCTCTTTTCATTTTTATGTATTGCTCTCAACAAGCTGCAAAAAACAGCTTTATTAATTTCCTCATATTGCAACAAAAAGCAAAAGTCCCAGGCTGTAAACCATGCTTCTTTATACCCTGCACACATATCATATGTGAGGAGCCGTTGTGGGGCCGTTTTTTATTTCAAGGCGTAAGGCAGCTAAGAGCAGTAAGGCCAGGAAGAGGATACAGAGCTGCAGTTCAGCCTGTCTGTAAACCAGGGGATGAAAATGTTCTCTGATGCTGATCCTGCAGTTGCTCTGGATCTCAAACTGCAGCACAGAGAACTGACAAAACCAGATATTTACTCTGGCATTGCATGGGCAGTCTCTTCTCTGCTCAAAACAAACAATACCCTATGCATGGCCATGATCTTACTTGAAAACAGTGTTTGGAGTTTTATCACAAAAACAAATAAAATTCCCTCAGATGCCATTTTCTGGATCATCAAAGCTGCTGTATTCACACTATGGTGATATCATAGTTTGCATTTAAGTTTGAAAGAAAGGAACTCCTGCTGTGGATATTCCACAACGGTGTGGACGTTCAGACTCTTTGGGTTAAGATTTCCCTGAATTGTCCTTGTTAATTATCACAGTTGATTCATCTCTAGCTCTCAGTGTGAGTCTATTTATGTGTGTGTGTTTGAGTGTGTTTGAGTGTGTGTGTGCGTGTGCATGCGCAGCAACTTGGCATTCTACCATTGTGTGGGCAATGCACCCCTGAGGGTAGTACCCCACAAAGCAAGTAATGGCGCTAAGCATGCTGATAGGGGACTGATTTAGACTGAGAGGCGTCTCTAATCTTACGAGGTGTCAGCAGTGTAGTGCAATAGATTAGCCGACTCTTTCTCTTTTATTTCCTCTGCGATCATCATCTCCTCTGTGTTCAGCACCTCCTCCAGCAAGGACCGCTGTGAACCACCCTAAATTCAAATTGTATTATTGTTATTAATAGTTGTGATAGCAGGCTCGAATTTTGTTGTGTTTAGCAACGGATGCATTAGAATATTTCTTGGGTGGCAGGATGCTGTATAAAACAAAGATAACTTGGTAAAGACTATAGGCCACTACATCATTTTAATATTTGTGTTGGTAACAAACTAAATCTACATTATGCCCTACGGAGGTTTCAAAACGGTCAAGTACTTTAAACTGGCATCGAATCTGGTCAGATTAATAAGCTTGCTAACTCATTCTTTGACCTGAGTTTTTGTTAACAATTTAAAAAAACTTACCAATTATACATTATGTATTCTTTTAGGCTAAGTTCCTGTATGACTGCTGGTGTTGTTTCAACATACAAGGTATTTGTAAAACAGTACCAAGCCCTAGCCTTTAATTGGACACATTAAAATGCAGTGGCAGGAAGTTTCTTAGAGTTTTAACACTTCTAATACATTTCAAGTATTTTACTTCACTATAATTAATATTAAAGTCAATAAAAAGCATTTCAATTTGACATATTGTTTTACATTGAATTAAATACAAATATGTAAAAAAGCATCCACAACCTCAATGAACCACAACATTTAAAATGCTGCTTACCCATCCATCCATTAGCAATAAAAATCCAATAATGTAGCACTAACAGGGGTCTGGATAGATCCTCCTCCGCTGTGCACAACATGAATCATTGCATTATTTATTCAGATAATGTGTTTGAATTTACATTTTTTATGTTAAATGATGTTCTAAATATGCACTGACAAGGGAGGCAGTGACAGATACGTCTTCTTTATCTGAGGTGAGAAGTGCAGAGGGAGATAAGCGAGCGCTGTGTGATGTGATCTTATTAGTATGTTTGCTGACTTGAAGGTACAGATGCAGTGTGCCGCACAGCCGTACAGATGCAATAAGCTCCCGTGAATATGTGTGAGTCAGATGGACTCTGGTTTGCTTGGCGTAAGGAGTCTTTGATGTTGTGCTGCGAGATCTGGCACTCTGATCTGGAGCATGACATTATGTGCGACTGCATCGGGAGTTTTTGCATAATATACAATATAATGTTTTTCCACACAACATCAAAGCTTCATGTTTCCTCTGTCCTCATTTTCTCATTCTACTCTCCAAACAAGTTGACTCCTTCCCATTAGAATAAGCTGCAAACATTAGTGTTCAATTGACAGTACAATATATGCTAATGGTGTCAGGGTTGTGGTTGCGCAGTGTATCCCCAAAGTAGTTACAGAGGTGTCTTAGCTGTTTGTTTCTGAGAAAGATGTGGAAAAGCCATTACAACTTTAACTGTGCAAATTGCTGCAACCAAATGTGACCACCCGAAGTCATTTGGCTGGTACACTAACAATGGACGCCTGAAATAGAAACACAACCAACACGTATATAAATGTGTGTATCCTGCTGCATTATATTGTGCATTGTTGACACTTTGTACCAGTTGGAGGCACATAAAGATTAAAGACGTAACTTTAACTTATGAAATCAGTAAACAGCGGTGACAGAAAAATAAAGTGTGCAAAGGCAACAGGGATGGTGGTGAAAAAGCATCAAACACAGCAGGGGGAATGAAAAGTTAGAACTGCTTTGATTAATCATAGAGGTGCAGATATCCCCCGAACAAGCTTAGCAAACTGAGCCTCTGAAGTCTTCCTTTTGAACCTGTTCACAAACTGTTCTTAACCCACACATACAAAGGCAAAACAGACAATAAGGATACACTGTATTAGCGAACATGTTGAAAGTCTAGCATCAGGAGTTGGTTAAAAAAGTTTCAGTCAGAAAAGCCAGCAGGTGTTCACATGATTGGAGGCTGGAGCCAGTGTTCCTGCAGTTCTTTGTAGAAGTAGATTAGCCTTTAAAGGTGAGGTCATCCAAGTGACAACAAAATAAGCATTTTCTTATCTACCTGTAGTGGTTTCAAGCCATTTAGTTTTAGTATTATCTGATCAAGTTTTGAGATTGTTTTAGTTTGAACGATTTCTGCTTTAAGGCCAGTGTTTGTAGTCGTCAGCGATGAAAGATAATATTTACAACTCTCCCATGTTAAACTATTGTTTGGCAAATCATTTCATAGAATTCATTTATAAAGTACACATTTCAGGATCTACTGTTAATTCAATCCATATTGGTCATGTTCAGAAAGTAGGGATCTTTTTTTGTATCAGTCGTTTCCAACCATTTTCCTTCAGGGACCCTTTTCTATCATTGATTAAACTGAGCGTAACTTAGTGACATGATTAATGGATATATTACATTAGATTTATTGACTTACAATTCGATAAAAGAACAACTGAACTGAATAAGCAAGATATTCCACAGAGCTCGTTGTGAACCTTTTCATGTAGAAACACCATCAACGATATCAAAGCACAGGCAGCGTGGATCTCCACAGAGGCTCGTGCTCATGAAACCTCAGGAGGCTGTCCAAACATATTTTTCATGTTTCTAGACGTTTCACCTAGTTTTGGGATATCTACTGTAGAAGCAGTTAGTCACACAAATACACTTAGAAAAGCTCATTTGATTTTGACTCACTTCTTCAAGAAACATGCTGAGTTCCTTCTTGTTTTCTCTAACATAAACTAAATGACTAAATTGCCTGTTATACAGTCTATGGTTGGTACATATTCAGATACGGACCCCCAGCAAGCCTCACAGTCACTGAGGCTAATTGGAATCCAAATATAGAATATTAACCCCGTGCTTTGCCCACACCACTGGTCGTCATTGTTACATCCCCTCTGGGACGAGTTTGAATGCTGGCACCAGTCAGGCTCGTAGCTGTGCCGCCTTTTTTCTCGATATGTTTGAGTTTGCGAGTTTGTTTCTGGCCTGTCAGTGCAGCGCATCAGCAGTCGTAACAGGCAGTCCCCGTGGAGGGCAGACTGACGGGTAGGTAATGATCAAAGAGGCCGTTTCCTGTGTTTCATGTCGAGCTCAGAGAGAGGCACATCTGTACTGCCGGTGCCTCTTCCTTTTCATGGGCTCCGAATGCAGATAGCACTCACTCTGCTCGCATGTCCACGCATACATGTGCATTCAAAAACTTTAGTCATTTTGAGCATCCTCACATTAACTGCTACTAACGCATTTTTCAGATTCAGCCTCAGTCTCGACTGCGCCAAACTCCCTCCCTTCTAAAAAAAATAACTGAGCTCTTCCTGCCTGCACGGCGACTCAGTCATCTCAAACTGCCATCTGAACTGTATCGCACATCCATAAAATATTCACCTGAAGGGAAAACACAGGCCAAGCCACACAGTCTGACCTCCCCCCCCCCTCCCTTTCCCAAGTAAGCAGGACTATCTCTCTGACTCAGGTGCCAGGCCACTCACAGATATCTTACCCTCAATCTAGTGTCCACAGTTGCCAGTGGCCGTGTGGACGGTTTATACTCGGCTCTGCTCTGTTCAGCCTGCCAGTTTCTGTTTAATCAATTGGAGCAATTCAGATTGTATTTGAGAAAGGCCAAATCTCATCTCAGGTTGGATGTTGTTGGAAATGAAGTGCATCCTTGAGGATGGGAGTAAAACCAGCTTCACTTTATCTTAAAGATTAAAACTTCAGGGTCACGGTAATCTGTCTTAATGAAACTGTCAAGCAATCCGAGAATCTGTAAACTGTGTGTCACCCTGGGTTTTCCTGCACTTACTTGTTTGCACATGTGTTTTAGCTTACTGAATGTATAAATTATTTTTATTATTTTTTAAATGACTGATTGGCAGACGAGAGGGTTATGTGATTGCAATTAGAGGTACATTAACCAGCAATTAACCAATGTTAAGGTAATTACGTAGCCAATCAAATACAACGACTCAAAGCAGGTAGGGGATGCATGAAAAGCTCTTTTAATTGTCTATTATTTATCCCTAGAGCTCCATGCTGATAAAAAGCCCATGTTGGTCGCAATCTGCTTTCACTATTTCATATAAAAGAACTTTTCCTTTACGCAGGTTTGATCTCTTAGCCTTTTGAATTTTGCAGGAAACATCATTTATATTACTTTTCAATCTTCACACCTTGGCATGACAAGACTCAATAGGCTTTTTCTTCATACAGACTTTTAACAACAACCTGAACTATGCCCCTTCACCTGATAGTACACATGTACGTAGGCTCCTATTTGATGAGCAGCTATTGATCTATGCTGAAAAACATAGCTTTCATTAAAACAAATCTGCAGAACCTTTTATTTCTGGATTGATTTGAAGATAGATGATGTCGATGCATCAATACATTCAATACATCTCTTAAAAATCTTCTTGTTTCAACTATTCATTTAAACCACACTGATTAAAGGTTAATTTTATATGTAAAAAAATATTCTTCACTTTGTGTGCATTATTGTATATGTGTTGCCGCCTAATCTTGCTAGACAGACAGTATTTGGGGCATTTGGAACCTCTGGAACTGTTACATTTAGTCTTTTAAAGTTTAGATTGCAATCTCTGTCAGACTGGTGTTTTTTATGGCATTTTATATCATCATTATCATCATATCAGGTAAAAAGAAAACACAATCATTCATAATAAAATACCTATAAGTCACAGTCCTATCAATTTTAAATCTTGCAGTGAAAACTGACATCTTCTAGCTTATTATTAATGAGGTTAATTATTAGAGTTTAAGAATACACTTTTGCCTCAAAAAAGTGTATTGTAATATGTAATAAACTATCATTTAAGCCTGCATTGGACATAATGATTGAAAAAGTTGAGAAAGTAAAACTTAAATAATAAAAATAATGAAAAAATAAGCAACAATATTTACTATACAAGCAGCATAGTGGCAGCAATTTCAGCTGTAAATGAATACACTATACTAATATAAAATGCTTTTCTCTTCCTCTTCCATAGAGGGCTTGTCAATAAACAGCAGTGAACTCGAGGCGGACCCTTTTTTTACCTGAGGCAGGCAACTGATCCCTCTGGAAACCAACTGAAGCTCTGTAAAAGGGGGATGGGATATGTGTAGCTGGCAAGCAAGGAAAGCTTCAAATGATTGATAGCCATTTGTTTTGCCCGCTTAATACAACATACACTCTCCAGCGATTCATCACCGGAGTGAGGGGTTTCAACAGTGCCTCTGCAGAGCCCACGGAAAATAATTCATTTTCTGCGAGCTACGAGCCAGGCCCTAATGTTAAATATTCATGCGGGTCCAGTCTAAATGATGTGGCCATTGGCACACAGTTAGAGCACACTCTGCGGAAGGGAGGAAATGTCAAGCTGTGAATAAATGAAAGCAGTGAAGCCGTATATTACCCTGCCATTGTGAATTTACTATAGTTGCCATTTTGTATGGCCACTTCAGGTAGACCTTTTTTCATAATCAATACACTCAGTGAAATATCGACCATATTGCCACGTTGGCAATAATCTGGAACTGTGTTTGCTCGTCCTTTATTCACCGTTGTTGCCTAATTTGTGCCTCATGAATGTTAACAGGTGCTATTACTGTAGTAAGAGTGGGCATGTTCAGTGAAACACACTATCAAAGTGACAAAGTTGACTCTCTTCAAATATGTCGATGCACTGCGAGCGCTTCTTGTCACATGAGATCAATATGGCTTGTGCCTATGCAGCTGTTACGGTTTGATTCCTATTGACTGCCACATCAGTCAACCGCATTCATTTCTGAGACGTTTTCACAGCATGGGCACGCTGATACGGAAAATATGTTGTCATGTTTGCACATCAATTGTTTTTCAGACGTTATAGGTCATCTTCTGCAATGATATCAGTAAGCACAGTGGAGGTAAAGGGCAGAATATAATAGAACATACTGGGTTGAGTATCCATTTTGAGGAGAACTCAAATAGAGAGCCTAATGTCCGCTGTGCATCATTTGGATGGAATGGGGGTTGTTAAATGGCCTCATATTGACAGACACACTCTACCAGTATTCATTTCTATCACACACATATGCGTTCACATTCACACACACATTTCCTCCCGCAGTCTCTGACTAATGAGGCCTAGGGCTGGAGACGGTTCCATCAAGGAACTTCCCCCTCTTTCTCGCTCTCTAACACACACACACACACACACACACACACACACACACACACACACACACACACACACACACACACACACACACACACACACACACACACACACACACACACACACACACGCTCTCTCCCCTCTCAAACATGCACCTGATTGATAGCAGTGATTTGACTGAGAAAAGGGAAATGGGAAATTGAAAAATGGTGGAAGAAGATTGGAAACAACGTGCTGATTATAAACTCTGTGAGGAAACAAAAGGCCTTCCCTCTCCTTTTTTCTTAGCACAGAGGTAGCAGGTGTGGTTCTGACAGGTGCCTGATTGAGGCACACAAAAGACATTACATCTGCAAACAAATGGACGTGTTTAGCGTCCCCGGATGCAGTTAACGTTTTGGGCTGATAGATGTGATTATGAGTGTATGAGCAGTGGCAGCCAGAGAATGAGCACAGGTGTTGGGAAGAGTGGGGCAGAAAAGAGGCGTGTTATTGTTGTGGTGATAATAATCCATCCATACAATTAATGGTATGCCATCACCAAGGTCATCAGCCTTTTGGAATGTATTTAATATGCCTCATATTGTGATAATGGAGCCTCCCTCGGCTGGGGACAGGCGTGAGACCATACCGATTCATCATCATGAGAGAAACAAAACTGAGAGCACCAATCATACCGTTCTAAATTCACTGATTTACAAAATAACCTCAATTACATCGATGCCATAGCTATCTATTTTGGTCTTTCTATGTTTATGCTCTCATGTTTCAGGCTAATAAACGATAACACTTTTATAACAGTGGGAATAAATTAGTTGCTACCTCCTTGTTAAACAGCTTTGTGTATTCTATAAATGAGGGAGCTTCTTGGCCGAGGCCCCAGTGGTTTAATATTCTCTGAGAGCTTCCAGACAGTGAGTGGTGGTGCAGCAGCTGTCTCCTGACCCTGCCGGACCCCCACTTACCCCTCTGACCACCTCCTTTCCACTGGGCATGCTGTGGAGATGACAAGCCTGTCAGAAGCTTCTCCTAATGTCCTAATTACCCCTCTCACACACACACACACACACACACACACACACACACACACACACACACACACACACACACACACACACACACACACACACACACACACACACACACACACACACACACACACACACACACACACACACACTGTTATATACAAGTATTGTGCAGATGTATGTGCATTCACATTGAGTAAGCAGATATGCTGGCAGACAGAGAGCACCCACACATAGCTTCTGTGAAGATTGCTCATGTGAGCTTTGCTGGCAAGAAATCATACTATAGGTGAGGCATTACATTACACAATAGCAACAATCTCTCCCTCAAGATTCTTAGGAGGCTTCGATTTGAAAGTTCTCAGAATGTTTTGATCCGGGCAGGGCTGCGCTTTGAATCAGAGCTCCAGGTTTCTCTCCTGTGGTAACGAATGAAACGCTCCTGCCACAACTTTCCTCTAAAAGAAAAATAAAGTCAGAACAGGGCTGGAAAGATGCTTTATAGCAGTGTCTGCTCCCTCTGAGGAGAGGAACAGAAAAAGATGCAGTGTCACCCGAAATAGACAATTCAAATGAGATGTGATGTGTCACTTTGCCGGAGGTTAAGCTTTGCTTCGGCTTTAAGCGCGAGCGTCTCTGCTGCATTGGTTTTTGGGTGCAGAGCACACTGCCGCTGCTGCTCTTAAGTCCATGCTCAGTCAACCAGTCTTGTTAACATAACAGAGTGAATGATTGTGCCTCGTAGGAAAAGGGAAATCATTGTACCTCCCAGCGATTGCAGTTGCTTTGTGATTTATCGACCTCTGAAGTTACAGCATTTGTCAAAATCAGCATGACTTAATAGTCTGTTAGTATAATATTTCATGTTGATTTGAGATATCCGGCCTCATAGAAGTCTTGTTTTATTATGCCAAATTACCTTTCGATAGATGTGTCACCGTGATATTAAGCAACCGCTGTCCTATTTTATTTTGCATTTTTGCATTTTGAAGCCTGTTTATTTGAATAGTAGAGAGAGCTTGGTGTCTGTCATGGGTGTGGAACTGCAGGCTGGCATCTACAGTAGTCAGAAATGTGTTAGCTCTCTCTTTTTTCTTGACACGACTGTGAAAGCAGAACGCTACCTGAGTTGTCATTAAAGCGGCTCGTTGCTGTTTGGGGTTTCTTTTTATGTACGTGTCAGCCGCAGAGACACTTTCATGCGTGATGTGAGTGACAGGACACACACCTTTGAGGTAACACTTTTTCTTTGGTGTTCAAAGACATTACTGATGCTGAAATGTCTGATAATAAGCCTTTATTCATAGGAAACATGCAACTATCATTGTTTATGTGCTATTGTAGATGCCCCTTTACTAATAGGAGGCAGGGCACTTGAATATATCTGCTTTTTATCTGCCAGCATTTCTGAAGGATTATCCCTTAATCTCTCAGAGTAAAAGCTGTCTTCAACAGTATGTGTCCTCTTGGCTTTTCATGAGAACAACATTCAGGTCATAGATTGGACATTTACAAAGCATATCCCATTAACAGTAAGCAATTAACAACCTCTGTGGGGATACAGGCAAAATCTCCTTCTTACAGTTTATCGTGCAGGAACATGCTTTGCGTCTCCGGTAAGCCAACCTGATTAATTTTTTTTGTTGACTCCAGGGAGAATTAATCTAAGTATTCCCCAAAGTCTTTGCAGGTGAGTGATTTGTAATATACTGACAGGTTGGGCTGGATTAAGTTGTACCTGAGAGCTGAAAATAATAGATGCAGGTTGCAGATACAAATAAATTACTGAATTATGCACAAAATGAAATGTTTCTTACAGAATAATAAATGCTGTTTAAATTAAAGCGTCCACTTAGCTGTATATTCGTGGGCTTTTTCTTTTGTCTAAACTTAAGTTCCTCTTCCAGAGCTTTTTATTGTATGACACCATTTTCAACTGTATGATTTCTTCACAAGCATAGGGAGTATGCGATACATATTCATTGTTATCCTCAATTAATCATCTTTCTCAATTACCCGTTATGTATTTAAATGTTAAATAGTGAAAAGTGAAAACCAAAAGTTGCTTAATCCCAAATGTTCACACGAAACATTTTTATTTTGTCAAATAAAACCCTAAGGTATTCTGTTTTGTCTCATAAAAAACAAGGAAATAGTTCAACGTAGAGTCATATCTTTTTCTATCCATAGATTAATAATTGTAGCTCTTGTATGGAGTTTGCAAAGTTGCCATGCAGCTGGATATGTTGAAATGTAATTATTGCGTCTGCAGATAAAGATCAAGTGATGAGGTTGAAAGCTCTGTGAAATGATGCTACCAAATGAACCTTGAGACGAGAGATTGTTTTCTCAAATCTCCAGTAACAGTTCCCGTATACAATGTCAAGGGCATTTATGTATCTACAGTATAGGTAATGTATGAATTATTTAATGTGCATTTTAAAACTGAATATGGAAACAACGAATACCAGGGGGTATCGGGCACCATCTTTTTTCTTTTTGCGAGGACAGCCGAAACTCTTTGATGGGTTTCTTTTGTGAAAATCCTGACCTCACAAGTCGTCCGTGTTTATTGGGTCCACTCTGCAGGAGCTCACTGCTTCATCCGATTTCCTTGAAGAGAAAAAAGTTTGAAGCCTACCTCTGATCCCTCTAATTAAATGAAAACACAGTGGGCTCCACACAGTGAGACAGCATCATTACACACACACAAACACACACATACACCCTAACAATGGCAGCCCATGTGGATCTCTACGGGGAAGTACACAGAGTTCCAGCACGCAGCTCTGTTATGTCCTCTTATGCAGTGCGATCACACACTAGTTTGACATGCAACACGCTGCAGATCATGAGCATAAATAAGCAAGGGAATGTTTTACCTGAAAGGAAGAACATTAATTCAAAGGCATCCCACTAGTACTGAGAAGAAATGTTGCCTCATTAGTGTTACCCCACTGCTTTTACTGAGCAGCAGCCACAGAGAGAGAGACATAGGGGGGGGGGACTATATGCCACTCTTACCACACAGGCGGCCTGTCTCCTGAGATCTTAGTTTGCCTCAGTGACTAAAAAAGTGCAGTTTATTCTGAATTTGTTGGGGTGGCAACGGGTTAAACACAGATGCCTGAATGACGGAGCACCTGGATCCCGCGTCTTACAGAAAACATAATGTAGTGCAAAAATACACCCTTTCAAATGTTCACAATGAGAGTTTTTCCAGCAGGAAATGCAACATCAATCTAGGAGGAGAGCGGGGAAATGTTCCACTTTTTCTGTTTTCCAACATAACGCTCGGGATGAAAAGGAGAAGCGGTGAGGAGACAAGGACAGAGATTATTTGGAGGATGGTTGGCCTGCCTGCTCTGCTCCAGCGTGATTGACAGATTGGTGCAACGGCAGCACCCGCACGAATGCCATCACACGCATTTCCCTAGAAATCTGTCTATCAGCACTGTCTAAGCAGAGCGACAGCCATGACATCTAATCACAAGCGAGCTGGCACCTCATAACTTCTACCTAATGTGCTGCAGGTACAGAGGAGCGAAGGCGAGCGCGGCAGACACACCACAATGCTATTTATAGCCCCTTCAGAGGCCACCAGCGGGAAGTGGATCATCCTGAAGGGTTAGGAAGGTGTCACCGCACTACATCACAAGTCTCTCGGTTAAGATATAGGTCTCTGTTGACAGGGTGATGCATTTTTCTGGGTTACTCTCTTGTAAAGTAAAATGAGGGCAGATATACTAAACATACAAGATGATAATGAGTCATTTACATAATGTTGCTACAACATTATAATTACCTGGCAATTAAAGCAGCTCAAAAGCCTCATTATGGGCTGTCCTGAGGGCTGGTTAGACCGGGACGCATACGGTGTGCTCATTCAGGCTCGAGTTTGAGTCTGGCTATCACGCTCGCGGCCTCGTTTTGTTCAGATCACTCTCAGCTGAAGCAGAATTGCCCCAGAAGCCTCATTATGCTGAAGTATCGCATAATAAAGACAACATTTTGAATGACACCTGAAGTTTTTCAAAGTGGCATGGCCTCCTGGACAATGTTCGCGAAAATGTCCTCATCGTGTGAGATTTGTCACTCAAACCTCTTTTGTCCTGGGGGAATTGCTGACACACTGAGAATGCACAAAGGAGTATAACAAGGACATGTGTCATACCTTACACCCTTATTAAGCCTGCAATGACAAGTGAGACAAGTATTCACTTTAACATACTGTACGTGTACGCTTTTCACCAGAGCCCCCATTGCTCAGAGTAAAGAAGCTACAAAGTGTGTGTGAAATGTCAATAAAATAGAATATGGTGTGCAAACTATAATTCTTTTTTTTAGATATGGATGTACAGCAGAGGGCAAGGATGTGTGTGAAAGAGAGAAAGAGAGAGGATGGGTGTTGCTTATGAATAGCAGACAATGAATGATGGAAGCTCTCCCGAGGGTGCAGGCCCTGAGCACTGCTGCGGGGACTTGGGAACACGCCAGTCTCCCATGCCCTGTGAGATGCCAGTTTGGGTGGGCACCGTTCCGAATGGGTTCTCTCTTCTCCAGGATACACGGCAGGGTCCTGGGGGAGCGCCTCCAGGCAGTGGTTGCTCCAGGGAGGCATGGCTGGAATCTCAATAAGGGACACAAGGGGGGGGAGAAACAAGAAGTTCATATATCCCCTCTGTTCCTCCATATTAATATAGCGCTGGATGAATGGAGGCAAAATCGCTCATTGTGTCTGGGACTGTTAACACCTGTGGAAAAATAGAACTTCAAATAAATACATTATGATCCCTTTTGTATTTCTCTTTATAGGTGGTAAATAGAAAAAAATGATATGAAGCTTTGATACAATTTAACAGCAGTATTTATCACCAATGAAAAAGTATTTCACCAGTGTAATATAACTCTCTGCTAACAACTTCTTTTCTGTTTTCTCCTATTCCCTTCCACTTTCATCCTCTTCCTGTGCTGCACCAGGAGCTGCTGAAACCGTGACAGGTACTCTTTCTTTTTTCTGCTACCTGCTGTTCATTTGGAAGTGCTTTCTTCTGTGTGTGTGTGTGTGTGTGTGTGTGTTGATTGGCTGTCCATTGCAGTCTGTTTGTCTGTGCATATTGACATGAGTGGTTTGTTATGGTCGTGTTTTCTTTTCAGGCGAGGAGGAGAGAGCCATGCACTCACAATGCAGATCCACTTCTTTTATTCTTAATTCTCAAATCAACATTTCGCCACATGTAACGGCAGATTTCCATTTGTTTCAGACCACTTGGTTGCTACTTAAGTTGGTCTGTTTTTTAATTAACTTTTTACTGAGATCTACAATGCTCGGAGGTGCACTTTACCAAATGTAATTATATCAACACCGAAAATAAAACACAACTGGTGAAAACAATCTCGAAAACAAGACTTTCCATGTTAGCAGCTCTGTGAAAAGGAAATCAGAGCTTTGAGCTAGATGCTTATGCTAACATGTTCACAGTGGCAATGCATACAAGTAAGTTGCAGGTTTTATGTTTAATATATTCACTAACATAAGCATTTTCAATAAATATAGAGTAAATAAGTAAATATGTATAATAATAATTGTTCAATAAAAAACGCTTGGACAAATGTAAGTACAGAAATGTAGACATGTTTGTCCATTAATATACATGTATACACTATATCAAAGCCACATTTGGCTTGTGCAACACATGTTTTCTTCCTCAGGAACATGAGTTGTGAGTTATGCAGCTCTCTCCTCTTTTCTGTGATTGTCCAGCTACAAACTAACTCCCTTGTAGAAGAGCTGGGCTAAGCCTTCAGCTCTTCATGTTATCTTGGTTCCAACATGATGTAAGGTATCAGTGAGTTATTGACAGCAGTTCCCTGGTTTAAGCTGGTTTCACTGAAGCCCAAAAAACACATTGCAACAACCACTTTCTAACAAATAATCAATGATAAAAACACTGTATCTTACCTGTCCAGATGCTACAGTAAGTCCAAAATGACACTTTTAAGCACTGCCCTTGAATATTTTTACTTTATTGATTAGGGGTTTGTAAGGTTCATTCATCTGTACCAGAGAAATGTCAGCTTGAAACCTTTCCTAATGCAACTATAAGTACAATATTGAAAAGGGAGACTAATAGTGTAGTGAGTCTGATACCAATTTCTAAAAGTCACAAACTTTAAACGTATCCTTTATTTTAGACCTCGGAAAGCAAAGTGAACATGGCTTTTAATTAACTCATGAAGCTTTAGAAAATGTGCAAACACTTGATAAAGGATGCCACAATATAAAGTGGTACTCAATAATTAAAGTGTATCAATACTTTCATTTACTTAGAAAATTGACATACTGTATATACCTCTTCATATGTCACCACAGCCTTATTTTCAAGTCATGTTGCAGCATCATTATACAATCAGTTCCACTGAGCTTCTAAGAGATCTTTTCTTTGGTAAAAAAATAAAGATGGTCAAATTAGTGGGTTTGAAATTTCTGGAACCTTCCCGTGCAAAGGGTCTAGGAAGAATGGCACAGCGCTAATTATACTCTGAGACTGAGTACTTCTCACTTATGAATATTCTTAAAACAGCATTTCATCCTGAGGATCAGGGTTTAATGACTGAGCTGGGTAAAGGCATGCTGCATCAGAGAAGCAGAGACAGAACTTTTTGTTGTTAATGACTGGCTATAGTCCTGGTTGTTCCTTGAAAGGACACGACTGCTGCAGACAGCGGTGACTCAAGACAGAGGAATTGGATGCTTTGCGACCCCTTTCATGTCTTTTGATGTGGAAACAAGAGAGAAAAGTTCAAAGAGGGAGCCAGCTTCATTCTAAGGTACCCTTCTCTGAACTTCTGCCGGTCTGCTAATATTTCCTGATTTTCGTGTACTTCATCAATTTGGTTGGGGATAGTTGCTGTTTTGCATTTTGAGTGCGGCTGATGAGGCGAGCCTCCATGCCAGACTATTGATGCCAGATTGTACAGCCCCTCAGAGAGAGCAGAGACTTTTGAAGGTCTGCATTTCACTCTGACTGTTTCATTCAGTATGTTGTGATGCGGGAACAGGAGGGCAGCCATGTGTAGAGATACAGGCACTTTACTCTTCCAGACAGCTGCTGGAATGAGTGTGAATTTATCAGCCAGTCATCTGTGCCATGCCTCTGCCCACTCCCCTCCATCCCCACCCACTACCCAGAATTAATGACTGCCTCTCCTCATTTGTACCCAATCATGACCAGGATGCAGAGGCAATTGAAAATGTTTACTCCAATTGCAAAAACCCTCCATGTTCCACAAAGTGCCCCGTTTTCTCTTTGATGGGATTGCTAATCACAGCGACGTTATTTATGTGTGTTTTGAATTGGAGATGAGCCTAGGCCAGGATATTGGAGGGGGACCAACCTTGCTTGGGGCGGCTAAACCTTATGGAGAATTTATCTATTACATTCCCTTTCTCTCAGTCCAACAGATTGGTAGCAGAATAACCTTGCTTTGAGGCTGCTCAATGTTGCTGTTTTGACTGCCAAGTATATTACTTTTACAGCGATGAAATAAAATAGACATCAAAACACTTCACATTGCTTTCGCCTCATCCTCTGCAGCACTTAGTACATGTGCAGAGGAGCTCCAGCACACTTGATATCATTACAAACTTACACACTTCAGCTCTCCACGTGAAGAATATTTTGATTTGAATTGATGCCCGTGGTTAATCTCTATTTATTCATAATTTTTATGAAGCAAGGAAGTAACTAATGGCTCCCTCTTCTCATTCCTACATCCATTTACTAATTTGGTGTTTCATAAACAAGTTCTAGGCCATGCTAATACCTGACCATGAGGAAATGGTATGATTCGGAGAAAAAGCTGAACGACTAATATATGGTTTAAAAGCCTATACTATATGCATTTATAACATAGCAAAGTTTGTAAATTACTATGTTTGCTTCCCTCATTATTCCCTCTAAATCTCAGATGATCAGAAAACTGATTTTGAAGTCAAATGACTTACCATATTAAACATTACATCTTAAGATTTACAGTCAAAGCCACAATCGGAAATATTGTGCCCCATCAATCTTAAAGTACGGTAATGTAACTTGAGTTCATGTCCTGTCACAGACCTCCAATTAATGTTCACCATTTTATTAACTGTAACTTCAATCTTTCCCTTAACCTTGAATGTTTTATTTGCAATCATTATTCTATTTATCGGGTATCCACAGTGCTCTGGCCAAATGGCATATTACCCTAGATGTAAGTACAGTGTCCATGAAAAGTAATTGAGGGTCACCCTCAATAATATTGAATTCAATAATTTACTAACTGTGACACTGATGAAGTCCGGATGGATGAAAACATGTTGTGTATTCCCAGAAAGATTATCAAGTAAACTTGCCTAATCCCAAAAAGGAAAAAAGTATGATATTCTGCTTACTCTCTCTCTTAAAAAGGGTTGGATAAATAAAAATGTGATATTGGTGTACATGTACTGTAGCTACAGTGGAGGGAGCAGATGGTTAGCTTAGCGTAGGGGGAAACAGTTAGCGGTCTCTGTCCAAAGGTGTAAAGAAGCTGCCCACCAGCTCCTCTTAAGGTCATTTAACACATTATATGTTATTTGCCCTATTTGAACAAACACTGAAGTGTAAAAAAGGAACAGCCGGCTGAAAAATAGGCTGGACACAAGACTGCTTCGTCTATTTATGGGGGGCCAGCAGCCGTTATCTTAGCCAAGTAAACCAACTGGCTGGTGGCTGTAGGCGACAAATATATTCAACAAAGAGATATGAAAGTGTTGTTGCTCTTGTTATCCAACACTCTGCTTTGAATGATGAATTTGTGTTTTAAAATAAATCAGCCATTACCATACTTTATCCCTAACCTTAACTATTGTATGCCATAAACATTTGTTTTAAAAAGCAAGAAAAAGTTGTCATTGGACGTATAATGAGATTTATGAAATGACGAACAATCAGTATTCTTAACTGGCATTAGTGATGCTGTAAGTCCGTCGTTTCCAATTCTCAGAATGTATCTGGTACCGGTAAGATTGACAAATATTGCCTTTTTCATACACCTGCTCTATTTCATGCACCATCTCGCCATTGAATGGGTTGGTTGATTACAAAAATGGGTTGTTCTCCCCCAACCATACAATCATTCACCTTTAGAAGCTTAAACTATAGCGTTCTGTAGTACTATTTAATTTGTTTTGAGTCTGTATCCTATTTCACAATGAAACATTACATTATGTCAATGCCCATTGTAAGTATGAACTGCATTACAATTGTTTAATGGACTTTTATAACATAATCTGTGTTTATAAATTGCTTTAATCTTGTCCTGAACCTGATCCCTGTCAGCAGCGTGGAATGAAATGGGTAGTTCATTGCATCAGACAGGTCTGGGGAGCTTTATCTCCACAGGAGGTTAATTTCTTATAGCTTGCCGCATTCACAGAGTTCATTTTGAATCATATTAGTTTGCCTGTCTTTCCCCATTATCACTATCTGAAAATGCAAGAGATATTTGTTCTCCTCCACTTTGTAAATGTCAGAAGGCAATACAGGTGTCTGACAAGTCGGGCATGCAAATGTGCTTTTGATGTTTTCTTGGGGCTGTGGCTGGGAGTGCTGTTCCTCTGCTGGTGCGAACCTGAGGCATCAAATCGTATTCACCGTTATACTTATGCTATTTTAGCTCCTGCGAGACAAATGTAAAACAAGGTGACTTTTGATTATGTCCCTGTTGAAAGCTGAGTGGGGATCAAAGCCAGGCTCTTTGTGTGAGGTATAAGTTACAACAACAAGGTCGAAGGACTTTCTGTGGCACTGTATGGGTGACTCAGATGCTTACAGCACTTTTATTCCTAGAGATACAGAACAGCTGAGTACACGGAGCGCACATTGGTCACATGGATCCTCAGATGGAGGGCTCTGATAAAGCTCATCAATAAACAGCATCCAGCATCCAGCCCGGCTCCTCTCTCTCTCTCTCTCTCTCTCTTTTCTCTCTTTAACTCCCCCTCTCTTCCTCCCCTCCTCCACTCGGCCCATATCTACAAGTTCCACACTCTTTCTTTGTTTCTTTTCCTTCCTACCCTCTCCTCTCTCGCTACCTTCGTGGGCAGCAGAGCTTACAGCCCATCTGGCACTGACTCACAGGGCCCACTCTGAGCTTGGGGAGATCAATAGTGACAAACATTGCACATGGCTCTTATATGAAAAGGATTAGACATGGCCGTAACCAAACAGTCTATGTGGCCTATTCACATATCTCAACAATGTGTGTTTGTGTGTACATCTATCCCTCAGCCTCTCCTCTGAGGGGTCTGCTGAACAATCGACCAAATAGGTTGATTGTTCAGCAGCTTATTATGACCTATAGTCACGTTTTAAAGTGGATGTGTAGGATCTATAGTTTGATAGATATTACAAAGATGATTTGAGGTCTCGCCAGGAGAACGTGTATATACTACGTCATGCCCCTATTCATTTCTATTGACAGCAGCGTCCATGTAAAGTTGGCGACGTTGGTGAGGGTGACGCTAACTTTACATTTACATACAGTAGGGGGAAAGGCATACACGTTCTCCTGGCGAGACCTCAAATAATCTTCGTAATATCTATCAAACTATAGATCCTACACATCCACTGGACGTGGATTCTAAAAGTACAATATACACTTCTCGCTCAAAATCTAATCAAAAAGCATTTTAATGGCCAAACTATTCTACAATTTAGGATTTTCCAGAGAGGGTTATTTGTGAACATACGACCCTCCGGAGCGTTTGCAATTGCCGCAAATTGTTGTTTCTAACAGGACCACTTGAGGTGCTAAACTTTCAAACGTGACTATAGGTTGTGATAAGCTGCTGAACAATCAACCTATTTGGTCGTATGAGTTGGAGGACTTGTTGCGATCCCTGTTGCAAGAACTGTAAATATTTGATAGGATTTTAATATGCAAAAAGGAACGTTTGCCTCTCATCTGAAATAACATTTTTCTGTCTGTGTTGTGAAGTCGATGGTCAGAACCTGGCAACCGACAACGTGTCAGTGATCGAGGGGGAAACAGCCACGATAAGCTGCAGAGTGAAGAACAACGACGACTCCGTTATCCAGCTGCTCAATCCCAACAGACAAACCATCTACTTCAGAGAAGTTCGACGTAAGTGCTGCTGCCTCAGACACAATGTTAACCATGTCTCCTGGAATCTGTGAAGTCAGCATGAATTATGCAAACACACTGGGATTGCTTAAGAAGAAAAGCATTTGGCTCTAATTCTTACTACTTAATTTTTTATTCTGCTTCACACCAAGAATTCTGCCGCTGCGGTTGAATGCATATTGTAGACATTGTTCCTTTCACTTACACACTGTCATTTAAGGTATCATTTTATTTGTATTTAACCTTTATTCAACCAGATAAAAATCATTGAGATAAAATCTCATTTACAATGCTGACCTGCAAGAAGGCAGCAACTTTACACATTATTACACATAACACAGACATATAATATACAGAGAACACAACTAAGTAAACAAAAAGCAGGAAACATATGACATTATTTAAAAATAATAGAGAAAATCAAGTAATTAACCGAAGTGTATGTCAAAGTCTTGTTGACGTTGTAGAGCCACTTAATCATTAACGGTATGCATAGAACAAGTTTGAACAAACATGTAATTTATTTGTTCAAAATAATCAGTCACCATTAAAGCTACAGTACATGCACTGCCTTTTATGCATATACACTAAATCTATACTGACAATTACATTTCAATATTCATTGTTCTTATATTAGTTTGAATTTTAAATAAAACTTCTGCGCCCATTGACCGCAAAAATACGCTCATGACTATATTAGTAGTTTTCCTTTAAGTCCCTTGAAAAAAATACAGTTTCTGTCCTCAGATTCGTGTTTTTGTGTCAGTTACCCATTTTAGGACATCCTGTACTAACTAACCTCTTTTGACATTTGAAGTGAAGGTATCTGATATCACTAGATCAGCTTTTGCTTTAAGTATCACGTGATTCCATCTGTCCTTGACTTCTTGGCTTTTACACAAGTCATTAAACTCAGAAAGTGACAAGATTAATATGAGATAATACACTGTGCTACCATAATGGGAATACTTTTGTGTCCTTGTCAGTGTTCGATTGTACGATAATCTCTTAGATTAGGATATTGAACATTATGATTATGCATGAGCATATGGGCTACTCCTACTTCTACCAAGTTTTGTCTCTGCTTTTTTACGTGTTTATATCTGGGATGTGAGCCAAGATTCAAGGTGAACGAGAAACACTCTTCATTTCAGTCTATATTGCATCCCAGCTGTTATTTCACAAGTCTAGGTAGCAAGACGTGTGTTCCTTTCTCTCTTGTGAAGAGCATCAGGGGAGACAGGGTAAACATTTGTTGTCATATTTGTACAAAATACCCAAAGCTACCTGAGAATATGACGATAAAGAATAGATTTATATAAAGCATAGGTCATGTTGCGCTCTACATCTTAGACATATTTGTATTCTGACACGACTGAGTAGAAAGACACTTGTAACGTTTACAAAAGCAACAATGAATAATAAGCTCTGGGTAACAATCAATATTAACTCTGTACTGTTAAGGACATTTTTCCCAAGGTTAAGACAACCCTTTTCCTCTCTGCTGGTAAGCTGCTTGACATGTAGTTTTCTCCGACTTAGTCAATGTTGTTCTATTCACAATTTCGCGACATAAAAGGTTTCGTAAAGGTGCTAATTAGATCTGAAAATATGTGAGATCTATAACGGACGCCGGTGTTGTTGGGTGGCTGCTGTGTGTTTGTGTTCCTCATAAAGAGGTCTAGTAAACCCCATAGCAGCACTACTCTACTCCGCTCCTAAAGGACTGCCGGTCCTGTGTGGACCCCCCTCAGCCTGTGGCTTTGTTACCTGTCAACAGGGCCGCTCGAAACAGTGGCAGATCTTTGTATACAGCAAAGTAAACGGCAGCGACATAAAGACACAACAGGCTCTACAAGAACAGCAGCGCCAAGCGAAGAGGCAGAAACAGATGCATAAGTGCCATACAAAATAATAACAGCTTTAAAATGTCGGTGAAGGCCAAATAAACACATTTCTATTGCAGCAAATAAAGATGAATTATGCCAGGTATATAGGCAGAGCGAGTATTGTTGGTATGAGAAATGTATTCTGCATGATATTCATTCAAAATGACAAGCAATTTTGCAGAGTTGTCATCTGAAATGGGAAAAATTAGCTTTTATCAGCCATGGTGGACCTCTATGGATTGTGATGCAATATTACACCATTATTTATTTACTGCATCCTTTCACAGAAGATGCCTTGTGTTGTAAAGGTTTAATGTTTAAACCTTTTTTCCAGTATCAGATAATGAAGGCAACAAATTCCTAGAAACAGGTTTTAGAATATTTATTATTTCTCAAAAGCGTTAATCGTCACGACTAATTAAGCAACACCAAAGTTAAGAATTCAATCAATGTTATTTAGAAAGAGTTAACCCAAAACTCATCTGAGCGGATATAATTGACAGTGGCGCTGCAATATAAACAACGGGAACCGATACAAAAAGAAAAACACTGAAATAAACCCGTAATTGCAATGAGATGCTGATTGAGAAAATAGCTTTACAGGGTCTTCAGTTTATTCTGAAAACTTCCTTTATGAATAAAGTTAAAAGCTTCTCCAGGAAGAATAGCTGTTCAGTCCATGTTGAATTGATTTGGTTATAATGGACTCCCATAATGACAAGTTTAAACAGTTATTACTTCTCCCCTTTAAGATGAACAATATTTTTCAGTTGTTCTTTTACATACATATAAATCACAAGACTATCTATTCAGTCAAATAAGTGTTGTTTCCATAAATGTGTTTAGATAGAGTATATATTTCTTGCATGGTATTTTCATAGCTTGGTTTTCAACACAAAAACAGCTGAAAAATGTTGTCGATTTAACAATTAATGGACATTTAAGAACAATTTGAATTCAATTTTAACAAATCAATTCATTTTGTATGTTTTTTTTTCATTAAAAAGTAGCAGATTCATTCATTTCTGATATTTTTATTGACTGAATTGTTAATCAAAATCCAAAGAAAATCCCTAAAGGCACGGAAACACCAGGCCGATTATTGGCGTCGGTGGGCGTCAGGCCAACGATGAGCGTCGACACGCCCTACTCAGATTTCAGCCATACCGATGCCGCTTCGGCAGTCGGCCAAAGAAATCACTCTGATTGGCTGTTCAGCTAGCGAATCAGTGCATGAGAAGCGAAACGTAAGTGAGGGATGTAAACAAACGATTAAGAAGGCAAATCTGAGATTTCATTTAACTCCAGCTCTCGACACAGTTTCGGGAAAGCCCCATGAGCTTCTCGCTATAGAGTGAAACTGGAACGCACACGCTATTGTTTGTTTATATCACGCAGTCTACTCTTCTTCTCTCGGTTATCACGTAGTCTGTCTTCCGGTTGTTGCCTCTTTTGATTGACGAATACACACTACCGCCGCCTGCTGGCAAGGAGAGTTATTGCCACTCACGCATGCGCAGTTCGTACGTGTTTCTTGGCCGTCGGCTGAAGTTTTTGCGGTGTCTTCCAGTGCGACACATGGCCAAAACGCAGAGACGCGAGGCGACGCAACAGTCGGTGTCCGTCTGTGTCCGTTCTTTGTTGTCAGATTGGTGTGTCCGGGCCTTAATATAAGTAATCACGACATTTGGTTGCAACCCTTATATGTATAAATATTTTTGAAAAATATGCCTTAACCCTGACTAATGAATACCAGACTATGCTCTTATGTAAGCATTCAGCCGGTTATAAAACTGCCACGTATAAACTTGATCGAGCGTCCCCAAAGTGAAGGGTTTCCCTCCTTAGCAGGTGCTCTGGCTCTCAAAGTGCATCAGTGTCATTGTTTCCCTTTGAGGAGAGACTTCCAAAGAGCTCTCAAATTATACTGGGGGATGAGGTTTCATGTTGACACTGGCCCGAGACCTTGGGTAATGATGATGATGCTAAGTGTAAAGCCTTAGGGGAATAACAAACTCCCTGTGCTTTAAACAGGGCCTGAATACAGTTTGTTAGCTTAAGGATGTGAAGAGGACTTGATAAAGAAGGCAGGTCAAAACATCAAAAGGGCTCCAAATCAAATCAACCAGAGCTGTTTATGTAAAAGAGTGCTTAGAGATGAAGGCTGACTCAATTGAAAAGCAGAGTAAAATCTCCGAAAGAGATGGCTAACCTAGTTTTACCACATTACAATACAATTCAGCCAATCTATATCGGCATTAGTATACAGATTCCTAGCTACTTCTGACTTAAAGTTTCAAGCATCCAACCCTCTCTACCTCGGCTCTGTGATTTAAGTCATTATGTATGTTTGAATGGCTCCCCGTTTTCTGGAATATGTGAGTTTGCTGCATTCATCCATGACCAGCAGCAGCCCACTTTAAGAGATCCTAGCTTGTTAGGAGTCCTCATGAGCACTCTTCACACTTTCCTGTCTTAGCAAGTGCTCTGTGAACTGTAAAGCTTCTTTATAAATCAACTTGTATGAATCATTTTGAAGCTCACTTTTCTTTTACTCAATTAAAGAGAAAGCCCACAAAAGGCTCTCTTGCCCCCTTCTCCATATCTCATTCTCCTCTTTCGTCTCCTTTGTCTCTCTCCATCCAATCTTTCATTCTCACCCCCTCTTCCTTTCTCACCACATGTCTCACGTCTCTGTCCCTGTACTCTGTATCCTCACTGTCTCTGTCTCACATGTATCCCCACAGCTCTGAAGGACAGCCGGTTCCAGCTGGTGAATTTCTCTGACAATGAACTGCGGGTGTCTCTGTCCAATGTGTCACTCTCGGATGAGGGACGCTATGTGTGCCAGCTCTACACAGATCCTCCTCAGGAAGCCTACGCAGACATCGCTGTCCTGGGTAGGTGTGAAGTTTCATAAGTGAACCTCACAAGCACCCATCACCTAGCTCATCACACACATTTTTATTGTATTTCGCTATGCTATAGAGGGGGGACATGAAATAATAGTAATCTTTGATCCTGTTATCTTTAGCAACTGAAACAAAATGTCAGCCAATTAGGCTCTTGCGGTGCTCTACAGCATAACGAAAAGGAGCAGATGCTGAAACCGATGGCTCAGACCACGTTGGTTTTGGCAGCTGTGTTGACTCTGTGAATCCCGGTGAATGTTGACTTGGCTGCTCCAAACGAGTCCCTATTGAGAGTCAGCTGTGCCACACTTTGATGCTTTGGAGTGAAATTACTCTAGTTAAGCTTTATTATACATGCAGACATCCTGGGGGATTGAAAGGAATTAAAAGCACTTTAAAGTAATTACTCTAGTTGTACAATTGAAGCCTAGCTGCAGTATTTTCTGAACCAAGGGTTGCATTAAAGAGTCCTTGAAATGAACACCCCGCTGACTTTTTGCTTTCAAGTAACTGGAGTTCAGCCAGTTTGTTGCAATAACTGATGTAAGGGACAATTGTGCCTTATCCTAATCTCTGTACATTTAGTATTGAACCCTTGCAGGATGTAATCACATGTGCTTACACAAAATAACTTTGGCTCAGAGTGTTGGGTAACAGTTTCTAATAAGGGTTCAACTCATATTGATTACATCTACGATTGAATGTTTGTATTATGAATTTGTTTAGCTCAACAATGAGAAAGTGAGTTTGTCATAATTGTGAGATGTGGTCTGTCGATCCACCACTTTGATCCAAACTGAGTTAGAGAGCTTCTTTGCCTTTTTATTGGATGGACAGCTGAAGATAGACAGGAAAACAGCAGAAAAGAGAAGGGACGACATGCAGCAAAAAGGCCAAAGTCGGGACCAGAACTCAGCTAACTTAACTCTTGAGTCAACTAAATGTTGAGACAGGAAAATAATTGCAAAGTCACTTCATTACACTTTGAATTGATCCTGGTCCGGTAGAAAATTACAATTCCAGACGACCCATGCATCTGATCAGTCTCTCTGAATTCAGAACAGTACTCTCAAAGATACATGCTGCGTTACCCAGCGCCAGCGGCCCTTGTTTGTGTCTCAAGAAAATCCAGCAGTAGCCAGTTCACACAAACTATCCAATACTTTTACTATTTAGCATAATTAAGACGAACATGAGATCACCAATTCTCGCAAGTTACCTACACTTGTGTTTCTTCAAGCAATGTCATAGTATTCATGAAAATGACCATTATTATTTTTAAAACTCATTAAAGGTATTACTCAAAGAGGTGTTGAGAGTTCGTTGTGAGTTCATCATTTGTTGATGCAGGAATCCACACATTACTTAAACAATCATCAAAAGCCACCAAATGTGTGTGTCTATAAATGTTGTCCTGCTGTTGTAATTCCGACTTTTGCCGTGGGTCAGTCCCTCCAGGCAACCCAATCATCGAGAGCCGGGAAGATGTGGTCAGCGAGGGGAACGAGACGGAGCTCACCTGCACAGCCATGGGCAGCAAGCCAGCTGCCTCCATCAGATGGATGAAAGGGGAGGAAGAACTGACAGGTCAGTAGAATAACAGCCTCCCCCAGTTTGCTTCACAAGCTCCAGTCCTGTCCACTTCCCTCCATGTCCCGTTCTCTTGAGACGCTTCCTCTGTGAACAAAATGGAGTTTTCCTCTAAAGCATGAATGTGTGTTGTACTGATTGTATTACCGGTTTGTGTAGGAAATACCTCGGAAACTAATCATAGCTGGCATGTACTGCTTTCTCTCTCTCTTTATTTTATTGTACCCATGTGTACCTTGCTACTTGCTCAGCTATGGTCTGTACAGTAATGATCAAACTCTGCATCCACAACTGCAGAAGCTGCAATCCAGGCCTATGTTATGTTTCATATACATTTTACAAACATGCTTTCCCAAAAGGCACTCATTTTGATTTCAACGTTTTTAGTTTGGATTTAAATATGCTTGAATATTTCTAGTAAACATTTGGTATTGATTGCTGATTTAATTATATGTTTAAAGACAACCCTAAGTCCTTCCTATTTAAAATGTTAATTGAATATAAACGGAAAAGTTGGTTGTGAAGTATTTACTGCACATTTAATCTTCATTTCAGAGCCGTCAGTCGGCTGTAGGCTGTTACAAAGAGTGGTATATAATCTGGGGTGGTAAAAAATCCTTATTATCTCTCAGTTATGATTAGGGAGTCATCAATAATTCATCACATACACTTATTGTACAGCAATGGGGGATATTCATTTTAGTCCTATCGTATTTACACAGAGTGGATGTATCTGGGCTTGTTGTCAAATTATATATGTATTAGAATGGAGTGGATTCATTTGGCTTGTTGAGAGATGAAATATTTAGACAAGAGTGAATCTGAAGCTAAATGCCATCTGTGCCTCCAGTGTTCCCTACAGCAGTCGAAGTCAATTTCTGTTTATGAGTTGTCGAGTGTTGTGCGGGAGGAGGGAGAGACAACAGGATGGTTAGATCAGCGAAATGCCACTGACATGCTGAGCGGGGCTAATCCATAGTGGCAGTGGATACATAAGGAGAGCCAGAGAGTCACGTCCTCCTGTACCCCAGGAAACACAAATCACTACTCATTATAGACGTGCTAAACAATTCATTAGCTCCAGCACGCATTGAGATTAAAAGGAACACATCACACTGGTTTTATAGAATCTTTGAGGTCCAGTTTGTCTTACGTCCGTGTACAGGCAAGACAGCCATAATAGCATTAAAGACATTTGCAGGCTGATTTAAACACACTTTCAAATTGAGTGAATTGGTTTTGCAACCATTTGTCATGCTGGCAGGTAGGGGACTTTTGGGCTCCAGCCTGAGAGAGACCCAACACAGAAGGTGGCAAAATGCTTGTTAGTATATTTGACAGCTGCAATATTATTTAAATGTAGTGGAGCCTGGTGCTCTGCGGCTACTGCTGCTCCAGAGCATGAGGAGATTGGTTCAAATCTGTACACAATTGCGTGGAACTGCATGCAGGAGATTATTAAATCAGAATTTTTTATTTGAATTTAGTTTTTACGTTGTGGAAATGTCACTTTTACAAATGTCCATTAATAAAATGCACTCCACATTTGAAGCACATACTGTACTCTATAATTTAAGTTTTATTTTACACTCAATTATAAGAAACATATTTTAAATATTGGAACAATTGTGGTCACAGAGTTTAGCATCCACACCGATATTTCTTGATGTCGAAGCTAGTTTTAAGTAGCTTGATCAGTGGCTGCTTTACGGTGCGTTGGCAGGGAGACGACTCGATATGAAACTGACTGAAAGAAAATGTCACCCTGAGAAGAGGCTACGCTTGATTGCGCTGGGATTGATCACTGGTTGATGCTCACAAGAGCGTTTGATTTGACATCTCTGCTGCACCACTCAAATCTCCTCTGCATTCAGATTCAAGTCCTTGCGCGACCTGATCCGCAGTTGTTTTCCTCATCTTGGCTTGGATGACACTGATAATTGACAAGTGTTGGTTAGCCTGAACACTGTAAATGGCTCTGTCCGTATGAGTCTGATCTTCAAAACGATACTCAGGACTTTCAAAGGTTTTCAAAAGTTTTTTATATTCAATTTGTTTTGTGAGAAGAATCATGACACTAGAGGAAGTCAAATTGAAGAATCTTTTTTCACTGCACCGCGGAGACGAGTGGAGGCTTTTCCTGACCTTGAAATGTGTTTTGCCAGTCCCTTTGGTATTTTGCACGATGCCACAACATCATGGGACCGTTCTACCTTATCATGCAGACAAGATACTCCAAGGCAGGATGGTGCAATTTTGAGAAAAATTCTCTTTGAGATTGCATGGAAGCA
>NC_136902.1:73890714-74102427 GCF_949606895.1 Notothenia rossii
GCTGCATTACTGAATCATAAATTAAATGTAAATGCCATCTGAAAACACTCCACTTTGACAGGTAATGTGCTAATAGCTATGAGTATTTGCTCATTATGGTCACTGCGAGTCTGTGCAGCTGCAGGATCTGAGATTTGTTTTTGAGCTGTTAAGCCGTTAACTTTTTTCCCCATCTTGTGCTCATTTCTCTAGGTGAGACAACAGTTGAGGAGACGTATGACAGGATGTTTACTGTCACCAGCCGGGTGAGATTTTCTGTCACCAAAGAGGATGATGGAGTGCCAGTGGACTGCATCATTGACCATCCAGCTGTAAAGGACCTCCTGGCTCAACGACATTTGGAAGTGCTATGTGAGTGACCTAAATGTGTTTTCAAGCCCAAAACACCTAGGCCCCATAAGACGACATACTTTCTCTATCTTTCTTTGGGCTGTTTGGGGGATACCGTACTTATTGTCAGGGCTCAAAAGCCTACTACAAACATTCAAATAGGTGCCAATCACTAGCAATTACTAACAGAATTAGGTTAAATACTTATACAATTATTAAAACATTTACAGAAATGTATAACTTTCTGCAGTCAAATTAGGGAAACTTGGGCGACACAGTTAACAGAACTTCAACATCCTTTGACGGTTATTAGCACCTTTATGCTGCTTAGACAGTCAAAAATATTTAGCTTTTAAAGATGAGAAACGTAATAGCTATGAACTTGTTTCCAGCAGAAAATTGCATTTTTTATTAATATGGGAGCAAGTTTTTGATCTGTTTTGTGATTATCAAAAAATATCTCCTTTGAAGTTCATCTTTAAGACAGTTTAAGTTTTTCTCGAAGACAAAGAAATGTTTTTCAAATAAATAATTTCTTAAGCTTGATTTAAAGTAATATGAAAAGTATTTACCTGGAATCGCGAATATGGCCACAAATACTTTAGCCCACGATACAGTCACCACGAGGGATACACACTTTTGCTCAGGTGTCAGATGATGTTTATGTATTCTTTAAATGGTGAATCGATTGGATAGTTAATACAGGCAGCCTTACATTGTTAAACATCAAAGAAAGGTTATGGTACCCTTTTGTAGTCTTTGTAGAATATTAATTTATTTTCAGATAGACCACTGTTTCGTCTGACCTTTCATAGAAAAAGAGAAAGCTTGACTGAAACGGCTTGACATTTTGGTAATCTTTGGCTAGCATTGATAAGAAGAGAGAAAAAAGGTACTGTATACTCATTGGATGTCTACTGAGCATGTAGGATAATCATTTCATCATCCTTTGTGTGTACCTTCGGCTGGTAACTTTGTTATAACTTGATACTAAATGAGTATTGTGAATGCTCATCTTTTATTTTCAGATAAACCAGAAGTGAAGATTGTGGTGACATATCCTGACGGCTTAACCAGAGAGGGTGATAATCTAGATTTGACATGTATTGCTGAAGGAAAACCAAAGTGAGTGTTCACCCAGATGGACGCACCTCAACACTTCAAGAAAAACTCTTGAAAATGTTTTGTCCTTTCTGCAAGTCTGATTATGGACCTTAACCTTCACATTTCCTTGAGCCATTTAAATGTTAGCAGTTGTATGCATGCTGTATCAAATACATCATTAAACAGGGCCCGTCGATGGCCTTCTTCTTAGCATATCTCAGATTTGACCTTTATTGCCGTTTTCGAGCATGGATTGACAGCGTCTGAGTGATGTCTGTGGTATTTGTGCTCTCCAGTCCCCATCAGATCAACTGGCTGAGAGTAGACGACGATGTGCCGCCTCATGCTGTGGTCACCGGCTCTGATCTGTACATCGAAAACCTCAACAAGTCTTACAACGGCACCTATCGCTGCGTGGCGTCCAATGCTGTGGGAGAGGCCTACGATGACTACATCCTCTACGTATATGGTATGTGTTAAGCTTTATCGCACTTGATGTCTAAATGCCATCATCACTCTTTTACACTAGGATTCAATCTGTATTTCTGATATTGAAAGGTGTATATACCTAACTGCCTACAGTAGCTTTGGCAGTCGAGGGATTGCATTGGAACTACACTATCAGGATTTACTACAGCGTTTGTGCAACAAACAGAATCTCATTTCAAATGTAATAAGGTGAAAGGCATTATTGAGAGGAACAGGAAGCTTGAAGTAGCAGTAGGTGCTGTTGACAAATCTAGAGAGCTCCAAATATACGTTGAAGATTCGAGCTGCTGCTTTACTTTTAATGTTTGATGAGTTTGAACCGTATACAATAAAAAGTAATGGATAAAGTGGATTTTGACTTTTGACAGCATGTTAAAACCCAGCAAATTAGATTTTATATAAAAGAGAATCAGATGTATGCTGATATTGTCATATTGTATGCTGTCATTCAGCAGAACCAATTGGTGCCCAAGAAACCATATTAAACAAAACATATTTATAAATGTGTTTTTTAGAGGTGTCATGCTAGCTGTTTCGAAATGTTTTTTTTTTACACTTTATGCTAAGCCAAGCCAATGTTGCCTGCTGGCTGCAGCTTTATATTTCAAGTACAGACATGAGAGCAATGTCAATCTTCTCATGTAACTCTTGGCAAGAAAGACCCAAATCTCAAACCATTCCTGAACATAGCAACACAAATGCGTATTGACTATTTGGTCTCATATAAAAAATTGAACACTAGATGTCTGCCGTAAAAATGTGGTTTGGTTCTGTTGACATATCGAGGTGGGTAGAATTCCAATGTGTTCTGCAGCCAACCAGTAAAGGGCAATAAAGGGACCATCTCCCCCTGGACTTGACTTTAAATGCAGCAGACAGTATATTCCCCTCAGTTTGAACCTCAAATGCAGCGACTACTATGAATGTCTCCTCACTGATCTTATTTCTTGTTTTACTCTAACATGACTGTCAGTCATGACTCATGACACACTAGCATGTCTTTGTTGTGATTTCCTTGTTTGTGTTCAACACATCAGAATCCTTTAAACCAGGGGTTTTCAAAGTGTGGGAAGGTGAGCCTCCCCTCAGAGAACATGAGAACAGCCGCGCCCCCCCTCCCAATTATTGTAAATTATTGTTGCTATAATGCAGGGGTATTCAATTGAATTTGAAAGAGGTCCAGTAAGAGAACATTTCATTAAATGCTCTGTTTTCGCTGTCTACCTTTCTCTTTTTTGAGCACGTCATTTTAAATGACTCACTGCTGTTTCTCTCTTCTTCTCTCGTCTCTGTGTGTGTTTGAATCTATCGTGCTGACTCACTGACTACACCGATTTGATTGGCTGAGTAGCGTCAGCTTCTTAAAACATTAAACAATAACTCTTTTAAACTTTTTTTTTTTTTTTTTTACATTTTCAACATTGTGGATAAATCCTTATATGCTCAATGTGTTGCTCCCGGCAACACACTGAACATCAACTTTGCCTCCTTATTACACTCACCCCTACTTTAGTGGGAACAATGAGTCTGCGTCTTTGATGCACACAGGCGGATGATGCGGGGATGCAATGTAGACAGGAATAGATCATCAGCCTTGACCGGTACTTGCTTTTGATCAAAGTCAATGCGGAAAACCCGAACTCACACAGGTAGGTGGAGGCAGGGGCGGACTGGGACTAAAAATCAGCCCTGGAATCTCACCCAGCCCAGCCCACACAAATTGGTAGAGCACGCTAGTCAACGGGGGGGGGGGGGGGGCGGGGGAGCCTTGCTGCGTGGAAACGGCCCGCTGAACGGACCTCTGTCGCCTGTCAGCGCAACTTAAATGATGCCGTTTAAAAACATAAAAAATAAAGGCCGGTGCCGGCCGTCAGCGAACCGAGCCGGCCGTCAACGGCCCGCTGACGACCGGCCGTTCTGTGATTCTCCAGAACACACAGATGGCCAGTCTGCCCCTGTGGAGGTGAAGGGAATGAGCACTTTTACAGCCTTGTTGGCGAGGTGGGGGAACTCGGTCTCCACAGACAGCCAAAAGTGTGAAAGTGACACTTTACTCGACTTTTTCTCGTTATTTTTTTTCTCACGCTGCGCCTCCCCTGGAGCTCTCTGGCGCCCCCCCAGGGAGGCGCGCCTCACACTTTGAAAACCGCTGCTTTAAACAACATTAATTTAACACAGAACACAACTGAAAAGTGAGTGTAATCACTTTGACTGCAATCACATAATCTGAAATATGTATAACTTTTTTGAAAGTAAACCTGAGTGTTTAAAGATGCAACAGGCATCTTTTCACTTCAATCCCCAGGGGGGAACAGCAGGGGGGGACTGTTTGAAGTTTTGAAATCATCAGTGACGTCAGTGAAGTACACACTCCTTGGACCTTAATTTCCTGTTTTTGGTGGCTGGCAGGGGTGATGAGAAGTAGGGGGAAATAAATTGCAGCAGGTGCAGCCATTGTTGTGGAGTTTTGAATACTCTCCTTGGAGCGCTTGCTCCCTGCTGTTTAGAAGAGCATTTTGTATTTCGCTCCCAAGTTTCAATTTGTCTCTGCTTGTGTGCCAAGAACATTGTCTGACAGTGACCATACCCAAAACCAGGAAGGGTGAATCTGCTGTAAAGACTGTGAAGTAATATGACAAAAAATACATTTCTATGCTTACAATGTTTTTACTTCAAAGTATTTGTTACTTGGCAAGCCTCATGTATAACAAAGTCAAGACAAGTAATTTGAAACAAATACTGTTTATCTCCAGTAGTCTTTTCAATCATGGCAAATCCAAGGTGCTCAAAGTTGTGTTTGTCAAAAACACATCATCCACTTGTAATTATTCAAAGCAATGTTATTCAGTGTTTTTACATGTCTAAATTAAATATGTAATTATTCATTATTACAAATACAACAATAATTCTTTCTATTTTGCATGTTCCCCAATCAGCAAGGATTGATTTAGCTGGCTAACAGCTCATTGTTCTCATTTCTTTATGTTAAATTAACATTTCATTTTTGTTTGGCAGGCAAATGTATGGCAGTTACTGAAACATCTTTACTTGTGGAAATGAATGCATTCATAATAGTCTAAACCTTAATTCAATTTCAAGCAGAGGTGTCTGAAAACATGTCAGAAGAAAAATAAGGAAGGGAGTGTTGCTGCAGGACTAATGCAGTTTTTATTTTACTCTGTAAGAGTTACCTAGGACTGAATTTCTACACTTGAAGACTTACAAAAACTCCTAAGATTTAGTAACTCCTAAGATTTAGTTAAAACTATCCCTGGAGTCCAGAATTTTCATAGCCACATTTCTTTCAATTGCATGGAAAAAGTCAAACACATATGAATATATTTTCACACTGTCATATGTCTGATGTTTATGTGTTTATTACACCAGCTGAAATGTGTGACTTTGTGCCACCACATGGTTATTCATCATTTTTGCTTTGCCAGGCAGATGATGGCATCTGCTTGTTCCCAATGGACCCATAATAATCCCTTCCAAACAAAAGGACGGCATATACCGAAAAATAGCTCACTCAAGGCAGACTTAATAGCCATCTCGACTTAAATCGTAATTGTTGTGTAAAGATTATTTTGAAACTGAGATTGAACGTGGTGTTTTTATAAATGGATTTTGTGTTATTATCACAAATCATTTAAATTATAATATAATATTCAATAGTTTTTAACAAATTGCCTATGGGCATTTGAGAGCATGAATGATGTGACTACTGCTGTTAAATTAATGCATAATTTGCTTCATGGTGTGCCCCTAACACTTGCATACAATAATGAAAAACAATGGGAGGCATACAGTATGTTATCTGGTTCAGAATTAAACACCAACTATTAATTCTACCTACATTATATTTGCTTTAAGTGTTTGTGCCTTTGGCTATGACATCTTCAATTAGTAACTTCCTATACACATATTTAACCAATTTCCATTAAACACGTTTTCTCTGGTGTACGAGCGCGATGAATTCAGCTCGCTGTAATGAGACACAGGAGATTGGTAAAAGGTGCTCATAACCGTGTATAATTATGTCTGCGACTCCCACTCCTCTTTTCTGGAGGATTTAATGCCAGACAAAATCGTGTTGTGGTCCATGTGAGGGTTTGTAGCCCCATACTAATCATGCCTGCTACAGTAGTTTAATTAGTGTGCGTTTGTGCAGGTTAATTTTGTAAGCAATAGAAACTTGTACTATTTTTCATGACTTCAAACCGTTCAACACTGCTACCCAACCAACTAACAACTAATTTGTCTCACAAAGTAACACATTTCTTCTCTTATCTAGCTTTTTTTTAGCTCCTGCTAAAACGATCAAACTCCTGTCAACAGAAAGCATTTTTGTCTAACCAACTGCACGCCACAGATACCTTTATTTTAATCAGTTGTTTTTGTTCTTGATAAATATGCTTGTGACCATTATTGATAGAGCCAAGCTGAATCGTCCATCAATTCTCCTTCAGCTTTCTGCCACCCTCCACTGCTGCTAGTCCTTCAGGCTCTTCCTATTTCAAAAAGACTAATGACCTTTCACTGTCTGACAGCCCGGACAGGTGTGCAGCCGATGTAAATCCACATCAAATCAGGTCCTTTTGTGGTGTTTGTATTGTATGTGGCCGGTCGAAAGGCTGAGAAAGAGGCTTGTCATGCTGTTTTCCACGTAGGTGTGTCTGCATCAGGCTGTGATTGTTCCCCCCCCCCCGGCTGGTGTGTGGTGTGGGAGAGAGCTGACCGGAGAGAGGCCTGTCTCTCTCAGAGGTGACATGGTGCTATAACTCGTATGCTGCCTGTTGGCGGGAGAGCATTGTGCTTTTACTACCACAGTTTAGCCCACAGTTGACTTTTCCTCCCATAAACCTTCCATGAACGTGAAGTCAGAGATCCCAAAGCACTTGAAATTAGAGATTGATCTGGGTTTTTATAAGGGCTGTTTATTTAACTTTACAATAACACCACTATCAAGATTCAGTGGTTAAAATTGAATATGTTGCGATAGATTGCTGTTCTTAAATCTTATTTTAGAGAAACTGGATAATATATTTATCGGTTTGATAATATATCATTTATTTATATATTTCACTTTTGTGTGCAATCAGAACAGTAGGATGTGCATTCTCATCTATCAAACATTAAACTGAAGCGCTACTTTACAATATATTGAGTGCTTACAGTACATCTTTGCTAATTAAATAGTACTGACTCAGCTAATCTTTACATGTAAATTATTCATTTAAAATCAATGGCTTATGAGAATGTATACAATATCACAAAAGATAACATTGATATTCACTATTTCAGATTTACACTTACACCCTTAGTTTTGACATAACATGAGCAGAATGAATGGGTCTCCATGTTCTCATGAAAGCTGTCGTGAAGCTGTCCTTGTGAATCACACTGTAGCATCTAATGTGCATCGTAGTGACTATTAACACATCAGCTTGTAGATTATTCTTTTAGAAATGCAATAGACAATCTAAAACAATTTCTTAAACAGAAATGTTTCTTTTTGTTTTGGAAGACAACCTCTGAAAATCCCCATCTAAAGTGAGACTTTTAAGCAAGAGACAACAAATAGACAAAAGCAAAAACAAATATCTTCCCTGCTGTCGTGTTGGCATGTTTAAGCAGGCATAGATAAACAATTTCTCCTACATTGTTTCACTTTATGGTTACATTTTCTCTTATCAAATTTCTCACTGAAATAAATGCTCCCTCAAAATATGGCCTCTCCAAAATACACTCATATTTCAGCCCTCATAATGCCGAGCCCAGAGTCATTCGGGCTGGAAATTGCCCATGGAGAATTCTTGTTCGCCTGGATATTATATGTGCCACATCCTATCCCGGCCTTTGTGAAGACCCTCTTTCCTGAATGGCCAATTTTCCTTTTTTCCAGACACTGACATTTCAGCTATCAGACTGCTTTCGGTCACAGGGAAAGAAATCTAACCCACCCCCCTCTTCAAATACTGTCAGAGGAGAATCTCTGCCTGATACCCCGATACCCCCCTACCGCCATTAACACCACCTCCGCCATACACTCCATCCCCAGCGGCAACATTATGCTGTCCTTGATGTTTTATCATTAGTTTGGGAGTGTGTGGTCCCCCACTGCTGTCTTTTGATGGAGTGCAGACAGTAAAGGCATGGAGACAGCCAGCCAATTTCCCCTGCTGCGACTCTCCCACAGCAAGGGGTCGTGCTATCTTTCCCCTGCACCACAGCCAGGCATATATTCCCCTGATGAGAAAGCTTTCAGCCCTCCTTAGTACCGTAGCATACCTGAATTGCCCTCCATTTTGTCTTTCCAATTATTTTGTTTGGGGTTTAGTGACAGGTCTAATCAGTACAGTGTGGGGCGGAGGATGCTGCTTTGGGCTCTGATGTGCTGCAGCGGGAGACCACCAGAGTGGTTTAATTTGCAGTTTCACTTAATTATTGCGAGAGACTGGAAAATAGTAATACCGTTCCATGATTGCCAGATATTTTTTCTCATAGTTAATTAGAGATGTATGACAAAAAGCTCTTCATAATAACATATAATAAACCCTAAGCACAATATAGTCCTAGTGTTCGTATTAATTGGGTTGTTAGCCAAGCTGTATAGTAGTGTGTGCAGGATGGTGGATGCCAACAACCGTAACTATTGGGCGGCTGGCTATGACATTTAACACACACAGATTTTTCCATAGAATCAAGGCTAATACTCTTGGTGATCCCCATGCTCTCCCTCTAGCACCACCATGAGGTAGACATTTCTGGTATTGAGCAAGAAACCTTGTCAACTATTCAATTTATAGCGTTGAAAATTGGTTCACACATTTATTTTGCCCTCAGGATGAATTGTAATAACTTGGTGATCCCCTGACTTTTACTTAAGTGGCACCATCAGGTCATATTTTTTTAATTTGTCCAATATATGGGTCATTACAAATACCTGCAAAACTAATGACATTCCCATCAGCCTCAGATTTTACTTTACTTTCGTGCAGATTAGAGAATGTTACCATGCCAATTTATTAAGCTAACATGGTGGCAAAGATAAACATTACACCTGCCAAATATCAGCATGTTAGCATTGACATTGTTAGCATGTAGCATGCTGACATTAGTGTTGGCTCAAAGCTTTGCCGTGCTAGCAGTCTTAAATTATCTCACCCGAGAAGCCAAAACGTCTGCATGTCACATCTTTTTTCATCTTCAATGACTTTTGTCTATTTCTTTACAATTGTCTTCCTTTATTTCTTATACATGTTCTTTATTTTTTACTCTTTTCATCTAGATGCTCCCACTACTATCCCCACACCCACCACCAACCCAGTCAACACACAAGGTACTGTATGCCCCAACTACTGTCCCTCTCAGCAATCATGTCTGTTTTTATGAGTGTGTGTGTGTGTGTGAGCTGGCATGCATATGTGATCAGGTGTCCGTGGAGAGAAAGAACGAGGTCTTGGGTCTAAGAGAGACTGTGGATGGCCAGTTTTAATCAGATAGTGCTGATAGGTGACATTGAGGACAGGCAGCGCGGGGCTGTCAGAGACACCTGTCATAGACCTTTTCAGTCACATGTTTGATCTAAGAAAATGTAAGGACTCTGCTCTGCTGTTCTGCTATCTTATCAGCATCTGCAGCCATATCTCAACCGGCCCATCCATCATATTATAATGCCCTTTATATCTCCCGTACAAATGCCAGTCACATCTCGTCTTTTGGAGGCCGAAAAACATCAATAACCATTTTTTCATAGAAAAGCGAATGGATGGCGGTTAATTTGGGGCATTTATAGGAGCAACCTTTTTGCATCTTCTGTAAACAGTATTTTAAACTTTGATTAATCTGTTTTCCAAAAATGTGTTTTATTATTAACCATTTAACAAAAAAAAGCTCTTATTTCGAAAGCAGCGCTAAAGCTAGACAGATGGCGAGGCAACCTTGGGAGTTGACATTTGGATATGCCACAATGTGACATTTCAATACAAAAAACTATCCTTAAAGAATAGATTGGTTTATCAATAGCTTTAGAGATAGAGCAATTTTGACCCTTTTGTCATAACCACTCTGCATTTCATACAAATATGGAGAGCCAATACAAACATACAAAGTTTGAAGCTCAGTGTGAGACTCCATCAAAAGCTCTGTGGTTTGCATGTGACAGCTTTCACATACAGTATCCTTCCTTTTTACTTTTATTTGGTAAAGTATTTGGCTTTTAAATCATTTCCATGTGCATTATGTATTTATTGAAAACTACATGGTCAACTTAAAATTATACTGCTTTTACACCTGGCTTGTTTTTAGTTTACCGCAGACATTCCTTCTTCTACATGTATGTTTTATAATTGAACTATTGAAACTCATTTTTTGTTGTCTCACTCCTTCTCAAATGAAGTCATCGTTTCAGTCAGCCAGTGATCATGCTGCATGGATACAGCTTCATTTCAGCTCTCTGACTCTGGGTGTGGCAAACAGGATGTTGCTTTGTTGCCAAAGTGTGCATTACTCTGCAGTTTTTTGCCTAAATTCTGTTCTGAATTTCACTGGTGCAGCCGTCTCCGTGTTTTCTGCTGAAACATTCGAGTAATTTCTGAAAGAGGATTTACGGTGATTTATGCAGTACATGCAAGGAGGATGTAATTGAGCTTTCTTGCGGTTCACTACTCTTCTAAATACCCTGTCACAGGGGCAATGGTAAGCTGACTTGTGGTAGATTGCTTTGCACTACCTTAATCAGCATAACAGCACAGTATAGCATTTTCTTCAATAGAAAAGTATACAGTACAATTTCTTATTCATTGACCAGTGTGAATTGGCACTGCCACCTCTACCACCAGCTGCGAAACTCTGCTGTAATCAGGGACCACTGAAATGCTTCTGTATCCTTATTTTAAAGATCCAATCTGTAGATTTTTGGATGAATACATTTCAGTGAAACATAAAGATTTTAGAGTATTAGTTATTTGTATTTGCTAATCAAGTGGTTGTCAACGGATCATGACAACAATAGAAAGAAACAACTTTGAAAGATCAGGTGATAGACATCACAGTTTCTTTTCTGACTGTAATTGAAGGTTGGGTGCTTAAACCTGGTTTTAATGCTATATTTTAAGCATTAGCCCTGTATCTTTTCTTTGTAGCATTTTATCTATTTGTTTTTACCCTTGACCTTATTTCTATTGTTGTTTTGATGAACATTTGAAATGTCTATGGCTGAAGCTAGTGGGGATCTAAAAAACAAATACGGCACACAGTGGATTTAGTTCTTTACTGTTGAAGGGGTTTGAATTGTGACGCTAGGGATACCTTTTATGTATTTATTGGATCACAAGTTGTAGCTTTTAAATGTTTTTTTTAAACCTGTACTTTGATAACCTCACCAATGTCTGAGTTAAAACCTAAACTTATTACAGGGATAAACTATACTGTATGAACACACTAAGCTCAAAATGCTATAAGCAGGTCCTTTGTAGTATGAAAATAAACTTGAATTCTGATCCTTGTTAGCCCACTGTCTCTCCGGTTTGTGGTTTATTATATATTTCAAAAACTTGGTTTAATTTCCAAAATGCTTTGATTTCACTTGCTAGATTTTCTTCTACTTGCCGAGTTGTTTTTTCCTTTTGTTGCTTTGCGAAACTGAAGCCTAAGTTCAAGGCCTAAAAATGTCTTTGTTCAGTGAGGGGGACGTTAAAGAACTGAATCTCACAGTTGTTTCTGTTCTTTGCTGTTTTATGTTCAGAAGGTTTCACAAGAGTTCATATTGTCAGGTCTTTCAGTGTCTTAAAGGATGCAGAGAGCTATTGTTTGTGTGTGTAGACCTCATGGGACAGATAAGTCACCCGTTTAGAGGAACATTTTTCATTTGTTTGAAAGTATCCAGACCTTGTTTATCTTCATTTGTTCTTATTGCATATTTACACTTAAAGCTTTTACTTGACGTCTGAGTCGCTAGATATAAGCAACCTTCTATCTTACTGATCTAAATACTTTTGACACACCATTCTTATTCTGACATACCACACAACACAATACACAGTAGTAGCTTTCTGAACAAAACATCATTCCTATAATGAATGGAGCAGAATATTGTCGGTTCCAGGCTCAGAGAAAAGAAAACATAGTGGTCCACAAGTTCTTAGTTGGTGGCTGTATTTCTTTTTGAGAAAGAGGGTAGAATTTACCCAGAATCCCCAGCTCTGAAGGAATAAAGAGAGTCTGTGGCGATAATGCTCCAGCTCGTCAGATGCTCAGAGATGATCCAAGGCAGGGACATGATATCCCGGCTAAGCCTTCAGTAACCCCCCCTCTCCCCCAGCTTGTCGAGAGGAGCCAGAGGAAAGACACGGAACAGGGAAATATGTTGTAGACTTGATTAAAAAGACCCCATGTTTCTGCCGATCTGCAGTGCAGCGTAAACTGTTGTAGCATGCTACAGTAGGACCTCTGATGAATAATCTAAAAGGAATATAAAAACTAAACATCAGAGAGGCTTTGGGTTGAGATGAGTTAAAGGGGGCTTTCAGAGGGTAACAGCCCTCTGCTTTGTGGAAAATACAAGTTGTAAATTAACTGCTAATAAGAGCTTTGCAAACAAACATTACACTGCACATGAACCTGAGTTTGGCCCATATACTGCACCCTTGATAACATTGCAAACCATAATATAGTGTTTTATGGTTTGTTTGGTTAAGCCAACAGGGATTTGTAGATCGATATTACTTTAACATGCAGTGCACATAATACATACATGACTTTAGGGATATTCCCTTTGTTCTAACAAACACATGGATTTTTTTTTTTTAAACTGAGTAAATCATGTGATATTATCACCAGATGGTATTTTAGGAATCCATTTCTGGCAGGTTTTCATACATGTTTGATTTGCTGTTCCCTCCCTTAGCACTGGTACATGTGAGGTGTTGGCAGATTTCCACTGCTGTTTGGTCTTGGGATTCAAGCCTTAACCCCACACACACTATATTGCCTTCAACAAAGACGTGTTTTGAGTGGATTTAGTATTCAACATAATTAGCTATTACACATTTAATAGCGTTGTTTTAACTCTCACATGAGCCATCTTTTTTTCAAGTGTTTAATTGGAAAGATTAAAGAATCATTTAGAAATGCTAATTACTTTTCTTCCCTTCATATTTGTTTACTCTGATTCCCAATTGAAATTGTGTTTTTTCTGACCTGAGGTTTTCCTTTCTTTCCTTTAAACAGTTAGTAAAGAAAGAAAATATTGCAATGGTCCATTTTAATTAGTCTCCGGGGTATAGGTTAGTAATGCCTGCCGACCCTACAGTTATAAGTGTGTTTCACTGCAGTAATATTGTTTTTAATGGAGCAGTAATAAATGATTATTAGAGTAGGGTAGGGTTTGGAGATGGTGCCATTGAACTAGCCTTGTATCCTCATTTTGTGTTATTTTACTGCAAGAAACTTTGGGGAGAGAGCAGTGATTTCTATTATATTGTCAACCTTTCTCTAGCCTTGATCTCCGCTGTGGGGAGGACACGTTGAAGAACAAGTATGAAGTGGAGATGAATGCTAAAGTATTTTGTGAAAGGAAGTTTTGCCAATTTAAAAAGATACAATTAACTGACATTTAGGAGTTCAAGTTCGCGGTCACAATTTACATTTATTTGCCATTTTATTAGTTGTCGGACCTTCACTTCGATTTCAGCACATCCTCTAAAAGTCATAGCTGTATTTGTACATCTTCAAATCATTCTTCGGTTATCACAAAAGGACTCAGGGAATCCATTTAGCGAGTGGCATTGGAATTCAACTGAGGACAATGCGCTGTTGATGTTCTGCTATAACAGCAACACAAAAATGATTTGGTGAAATTGCCCATGTATGCTCATCTTGTTACGTTCATTTCCTTTTTTCGTACAGCAACGAATACAAAAGCCACGGATGTCTGTGGTTCAATGTTGCAAAATGGCTATTGACGGTCCTTCAGTTGATTCTGCAGGCAGGCCTGATTGTCCTGCCCCTGTCCGGGTGAAGGTTACTGTGGGAGTCTATTCAGTGCTTGTGACGGCTTTGCTCTTTCAATGCAAGAGTCATTGTTTCAATTACATCCATGTTATTACATCTATAAATTGTAAAGTGTTTGTTAGTGGGTAAGCGCTGGTGTATGTGTGTGTGTGACATGCCTCGTTATGTGAGCAGAAAACTATTTTCAAAAAAAGGAAAAACTGAAATGATGTTCCATTTTATCCGGTGACAAGCTCGCAGCTCTGATTTCCACGCAGACAGATCGGCTGATAGGATGCTCTGTTGCTGACCAGATCGGCAATTAGTCATCCCACTACAGGGACAGAAAGGTGCGACTGTAAAGAATATGCTACTGGCAGCTCAGCGGAGCAGATTCCACGGCCATGCATACACAGGCATCAGTTGGAAATCCTCTTAATTCCCCCATAAATCCCCACGGCTGTGCACATCATGTCAGGACGTTGGGGTGGGTATGTTAGCACTCCCCCATCGAGCCGTAAGCAGAGCTGCACTGGTGGTATAGACACCAGTCACATTACAGGCATAATGAAATTCTACTTATTTCAAGTGTGAGGCCAGAAAGGCTGCTGTAATAACACTCTCTGCCATTTAGAGGTTTCTTTTTTGTTTCTGAGCACAGCGTTGTATTAAGAATATTTAGACATGGAGTGCCTAAGGGAGTCATACTTTTGAGCTTTGGTGCGTTAAAGCAATGAATGACAAACCAATCTACAAAGGAAAAGGCAGGCATGAAAAAAATGATACTTTCTGAAGAAAATGTCTTCTTGTTGAGGTCAGAGATTAGAATCAGTAGTAGCAGTGCTTTGGGAGTCATAACGTTCCTTTCCCCTCTGTTACAAAAATGCAGCAAGTGAACAAACTAATATGCAAAATAACAACACCTGCTGCAACAATCGTGAGGTTTTGTTTCAATCTACTGGGACTCTATTGGTCCCTATGGTCAATGTGTTTGAATTCTAAAGCATTTTGGTAGTAGCATAACAAATTCAGCACATTAAAAAAAAAAGATAACCTTGATCTCAATTGTTAGCATCTCAATCTAGTCGGACGACTAACAGATATTATTTCTTGAAGAGAATATATTAATGGAGGATGTATGTCTTTTATGGTTTTGTAATCCCATTTGGGAATGCATACTGTAGATGCTTGTCATTACACAGAAAATAATAAAAATAGAATGGATTTACAAATAATAAAGTAACCTGATTTGTTGTACTAATAACTCCAAACAGGCATTGTGGAAAGAGTAGATTCTACAACGGCCCTTAAAAACACATGTATATCTGTATCTTCCCAAACAATACATCCAGAGGCTTTTTTATTTCTTAATGTGTAAATCTGATATCTAATGACATTTTCTGAGAAGATCTTGCTTCAGAGCCTCTGAATATATTACACATCTGTTTTCACAGGCGGAGTAGTACACCTCATGACTAGTGACCTTTATGTTCTAAATCAGCTTACAATACGCTTTAGACCTCTGTATTGCATATTGCATAACATGTCTCATAATCTCTTTACGATGTAGTGCCGGCTGCAGCAACACCACAAGATTAATGAAAATGAGCACAACAGTAATGTTTATATTGAATTTGTGGCACTCCCTTGTAATACATAAGGTACTAGCAAACAGAAAACTGGTGTTCTGCAGTCGACTTAATGCCTCCAACATGATATGCAACCAACCATAACAGTTGATACTGTAGGTGTTAGGGGATTTTTCACTTTGACATTTTAGTGATTGAGTCCCGATGCTTACCCTGGGTGAATTTTTTCTTCCAGTTAAATACAATTATTTCTCGGTGTGCAGGGGCGGCCGAGACCTCGCATGTTTTCTTGCAGATGTGTCAAATGGAGGACAGCGGGGAGCAAGGCGAGTTCAGAGAGTTGTGGGGGAAGAGACTGGGAGGAGACTGGACTCTTCAAAGGCCATTTATGAATGTTCATTAGCATGGAGCATAGGCCGTTCTATGGGCATAAATATGTCTCATAATTATTTGTGTGAACATAAAAATAATTTGTGTGTAAATATATGATTTGTAAATGTAAAACACCATCCACAAATGCATTTAAAAGATTTGCAAACTCACAAATAAATGTGCAAGTGTAAAACGGATCTGCAAATACGTTAAATATTTTCACAAATAAAAAAAAGATCTGTGAATATCTCTTTAACATTTACAACTTTCGATCAGGCATTTGTGAATTCAATTTGTATTTGTCGAACAAAAATGTGCTTGCGGATCTCAAATCTCTGCTCGTGGATCTCACATTTCTGCTTGTGGATCGTCTTTTTATACACACGGAATTTTGAGACATATTTTCTCCGCTAAAATCTACTCGTGTCACTCGGTTATTTTCGGAAACCACGTGATGGCCTGCTGATGACGACATTTCCGCATGATTTCAAAGTAAGAGCATGATGGTTTGTTTAATGCTCTGTTTTTTATTATAATGAACAGCGGAACATTAGATGCATTCTTTATCACCATTATCATCATCATCATCATCATCATCATCATGTTTTAGTGATAGTTAGTTTGTGTTAGTTTATTGGTTCAATACAGCATATATCGAGCACTTTCGTTGATGTTGAAGTACAGGCTATACTGTACGCCACTTTCGGATCCCGGGGGGAGCAGCTGGCAGCCCAGATAAAACTATTTCTTCATTGTTTGTTGTGTATTCAGTCAAGCGGGTCAAAGTTACATTGTAAAATTGTAAGTACAATGTAAAGTCCTGTACTCTGCAGGTGCATGTAAAGAGCAATACAATGACAAAACCTTTCCAAACAAAACAACTAGTAGGTAGGTAGGCAGGCAGGCAGGCAGGCAGGCAGGCAGGCAGGCAGGCAGGCAGGCAGGCAGGCAGGCAGGCAGGCAGGCAGGCAGGCAGGCAGGCAGACAGGTAGGTAGGCAGGCAGACAGACAGATAGATAGACAGATAGATGGATATCAGATAGATACTTAATTCATCCCAAATTGTGAAATGTGTGGAAACAAGTATAAACACAATAACATTAAATACAAATGAAAGCAATAGACAGGAATATATGCATATACGGTAGAAAGGACACAATGAATATTATAACATTTAATGTAGCCTTACTATGAAGGCTAACCTAAATACGGTGCTTTTCTACAGATTACTTTATTACTGCACTGCTAAAGTAAAATTAGGCCGATTAATAAGATGTGAAGTGCTTTGTAACTTTGACCCGCTTGACTGAATACAGTACACAACAAACAATGAAGAAAGAGTTGTATCTGGGCTGCTTCGCTGCTAGCTGCTCCCCCCGGGATCCGAAAGTGGCGTATAGCATGTACTGTACGAAAGTGCTCGATATATGCGATATTGAACCAATAAACCAACACAAACTAACTGTATCACTATAACATGATGATGATGATGATGAGGAGGATGATGATGATGATGATGATGATGGTGAAGTAAGAATGCATCTAACGTTCCGCTGTTCATTATAATAAAAAAACAGAGCATTACGTAAACAAACCATCATGCTCTTACTTTGAAATCATGCGGAAATGTCGTCATCAGCAGGCCATCACTTGGTTTCCGAAAATAACCGAGTGACACGAGTAGATTTTAGCGGAGACCGGCGGAAAATATGTCTCAAAATTCCGTGTGTGTAAAAAGAAGATCCATGAGCAGAAATGTGAGATCCACGAGCAGAGATTTGAGATCCGCAAGCGCATTTTTGGTCGACAAATACAAAATGGATTCACAAATGCCTGATTGAAAGTTGTAAATGTTAAAGAGATATTCACAGATCTTTTTTTTATTTGTGAAAATATTTAGCGTATTTGCAGATCCATTTTACACTTGCAAATGTACGGAGCCCTGGAGGGTTCATAGAGAGAAAAATAAATAAAACGTGGCCACGTTTTACTAAAGCGTGCGCACGAGTTACTAAAGCGTGCGCACGAGTTACTAAAGCGTGCGCACGAGTTACTAAAGCGTGCGCACGATTTAATAACTAAAGCGTGCGCACGATTTAATAAAGCGTGCGCACGAGTTAATAAAGCTTGGCCTTGTTTTATTTATATTGAGGGATTCCTGTCCGTGACTCACAGTATATGCTGCCCACAGCTGTTTTATAGAAGGAAAACCTCCTTCACTTTATGAAATCTCTGCGGCACCAGTGGCCTGTGCTACGAAGCAGGATTCGCTATTTACACTATTCATTCATGAAGTATGACACTGCGCTGTCAGCACGCGTCTCCATGTTTGTGATTGGTCAAATGTTGCTAACCCCGTCCCTTTCACGTGAACGCGCTCTCAGCCGGTCAGAGAAACCCTGGTTGATTTACTGAGTTGATAACCAGCTTCGCAGGACCGCTTATCGACATTGCGTTTGTTAGGGCTAGTTAAGCCGGGTAAATCGAACATATCCAGGGTCTGTTGAACTGGCTCCGTAGTACAGGGCTCTGGAGGCAGTAACGTGTAACTCAGCAGAATCTGAGAAGAGCAGCACCAGCTGCAAAGAGCTGTGCCTTTTACTGTTTACTTCATTGTGTTTCCCTTCATTAGAACCGCTGAATAGAGATCGAGGCTGCTACGTTTAACCACACACACCTCTACACACATCGAAGTACCAGAGTATTCCGCCTCGTTTTATGAAGGAGATGTCCTGTCACCGGGGCGCATGGTGTGTGTGTGTGTGTGTGTGTGTGTGTGTGTGTGTGTGTGTGTGTGTGTGTGTGTGTGTGTGTGTGTGTGTGTGTGTGTGCACGCTCAGCTCCGCTCTGTGTGCGTGCTCGGTGTGTTTGTGTGTGTCCGACACCACCGGCATTTGTTTTCAAATGACCACGAACAGTAATTTACACAAATCTGGTTCTCCATAGTTATATGTGTATTCCCAAGTGAAAGAAATTCGTTTAATCTTAATCTCGATGTGATAGTCCTGCCGGAGTACACCGGAACGAACGATACTATCATAAAAAAATGCCGCCCCCCACCCAAACACACACACACACACACGTGCGTGCGCACACACACAAAACGAGGCCACGCTTTATTAACTCGTGCGCACGCTTTATTAACTCGTGCGCACGCTTTAGTAACTCGTGCGCACGCTTTAGTAACTCGTGCGCACGCTTTAGTAACTCGTGCGCACGCTTTAGTAACTCGTGCGCACGCTTTAGTAAAACGTGGCCACGTTTTATTTATTTTTCTCTCTATGAACCCTCCAGGGCTCCGTACAAATGTATTTGTGAGTTTGCAAATCTTTTAAATGCATTTGTGGATGGTGTTTTACATTTGCAAATCACATATTTACACACAAATTATTTTTATGTTCACACAAATAATTATGAGACATAGGCCTACCTATGCCCATACCGTTCCCTCTCCACAGGGAATGAGTGGTGTTATCTGACATTAGCGATACCTAGTAAACAAATAGCGCCTTGCACATCTCACAAACGCAGACACACAGAAACTGCTCAATCCGTGAAGACAAGTCCATTTAGAGTGGTTGCTCAACTGTAACAAAACTTTTCCATTAATCTGTTTTAATGCACTTCCAAGACGCCCTTGTGCTGCACTGAACGCAACTTGAATAACATCGTTTTTTTTTAGGTTGAGATGTGAATGTGTCACTTGTCTTGGACCCCTCAACTTGACTTATTACACCCTCACAGTGTTGAGAAATTCTGCACTCTCCGCTCGTCTTTTATCAAAATCATTCAAGTTCAGAGCATGGCTAGTGAGATTGATGGAAAATTGAGCTGCTCTCTCATGCAGTAAAGAACAGTGCAGCCATTCCCTCGTCTGCCACTCCTCCATCAGTCCAAATGTGCACAGATATAGACTATTGATAAATGCGTCTGAACTATTCTGAGACTGGAAATTTAGAGGCTTGAATTTTGCCTTGTTCTACTGTGGTGCACGGATAAATCTGGCTAAATGCTAGACAGTGATACTGTCTGACACCTGAGGCAGCCACGTATTTCTCTGCATGGGGACACCAGGCCTCCAATTTATCTCCAGACTTGTGTCTATTTCTGATGATTGAGTTCTATAATTTCCAGAAATGGCCTCTTAAATCACAATGTATTTTACAGTGTGTGAACTCTCGATTAAATTGCAGACAGTGTCTACCGTTTCATGGAGAAATAACTGTCTTGAAACGATTTTAAACATTGTTCACTCAAGGGGCTCAATTGGAGATTTCAGCTGTATGAAGCACTGAAAACCTTTGTACAAGAGGGATACAGGTACACTTTGGTTTGGTATTGATAACACACATTTAAGGTGGTGCTAGAAGTGCTGCTCCTAGTACTAGACTCTTGGTACTAGGATGGGTTAAATACAGAGAACACATTTCACTATGTGTGCTGTGTGTTCTGCATGTGTGACCATTAACGAGGGTTTCATCTCTCCCAATTCAGTGGGATTTTGTTACCTTAAAGGTGACCTATCATGCAAAATGCACTTTTGTACGTCTTGTATACATGAATATGTGTCCCCGGTGTTCCAGGGAACTCACCAAGTGTCAGAAAACACAACCCTCTCTATTTTCCTCTATACCCAAATCTCTTAAAAAGGGGCTGCAACGGATCTGATACAGACTGATCCAGATTTGAACACTTCTATGACGTCACAGAAGTGGCGCTCCGGCTATTGGGCCAATTCCACCAATCAGGAGGAGACAGCCACGGACATTGCCGTTCGAAAGCGCTGGAGACGCTGTAGTACATATGCCAGGCCTGTAGATGGTGCTGTTCTCACAGAATCAGCCCATGCAAAGACGGTGTTAAATTGAGTAAAATGAGGAATGGCTAAGATGCATGATCTGTTTGGTATTTTGAAAAATAAAAAGTATAAATATGCCTTATATAGGTATGGTCCTACACTATATTATTCAAAGATAGCATGATAGGTCCACTTTTTTATGCTCAGTGAACCGGCCCCAGCTCCATATTTGCCGCACAGACTGAAGAGTGGTATTGGTCCTCTCATTTAACTGAGAGAAATAGAATATATGTCATTTCCCAAACATGTTAAATTATTAACTTAAATGCAACTTGATTAGATTTGGCAGATATTAATTTAATTCTAATGATTCATGGATAATTGGATGATGACTCTTTACAAAGAAAGTAATTAGGAATAGATGAAGAATGTTTATAATGTTAAGATTCTCATTCTGGGTATTTTCAAGCTGAAATATTGAGAGCAATTTGCAGGATATATCAGCTAATAAATAATAGTTTTAATTGCCTTTGGGACAATCAGTCACACATTGTGAAAAATGTACCTTCCTCCATGGACCCACATGTGCCATGGTATCATCGCATTTTTTGTACGGAAACAACATCAGCACTTTTCTTAAACAATGACAGGTGCAAAGATTATGTAGTATTTTCTCAATTTCAAGATTGGTTAATGCTAGAGAAAGAAGAAAACTAAATACTATTACGTAGACTTCGGCAGCCTCATTATTTGATCGCCACAGCTTCCAGTGGGGTCCACATCTGCATGCAAATATTATTGACTGGCTAAAAATGGGTTACTGCTGGTGAAATTATTTAGAATTATTGTCTTGTTTTTCAGACTCCAGAGCCAGCGATGGGGCACCGCAGAAAATTGACCATGCTGTCATCGGTGGAGTGGTTGCCGTGGTGATGTTTGCCATCCTCTGTGCACTCATTGTTCTTGGTCGATACTTTGCCAGACACAAAGGTAAGGCAATGGCGGCGCAATCATAATTGATCATGAACACATCTTAGAGTTAAGTGTTTGTTGGTTGCAAGTGGAATGCAATAGGATTGAGGAGCACAAGTGGAGGAAGAGATTTGTTGCTAATTCTTCTGTACTTTTTCCAGGAACTTACTTCACACATGAGGCCAAAGGGGCGGACGACGCAGCCGACGCAGACACGGCCATCATCAACGCGGAGGGTGGACACAACAACTCAGACGAGAAGAAGGAGTACTATATCTAAATCGAGCAGGCCAGGAGAGACGGGTGGGGATGCTGGTGGTGGTGGATGTGCTTTGAGAGTCTAACTCTGATTTCTTACAAGAAGGCTTGAGGCAGGGAGTGTGAGATTTAAAGAGGAAGAAAAGAAAACGTGGAAAGTAGGACTGGCATGGCCAAGTGGTAAGAAGAGGCTTTGCTGAATCTCCTATCCGACCCTTCCTGGACTGCTGGGGCCTATTCTGTACAGTTCAATTATTTTACAGACAATTTTGTGCCTTGTTCTATTTCTTTTTTTCTCCCCCCCCCCCTTCACATTTTTCTTTGGATTGTATTTTTTTCATTATACCTAACCTAATCCTTTGATACATTTGGGCTTTGGAAAGCAAATAGTCCTGGTGTTTGTGTTCTGTCTTTAGCTCATGTACCCAGATCAGAGGAGCCAGCTCACAGACACTTTTATTATTATTTGTTTGAGTAATCTCAAGACTTCAGTAACTGAAACACAGTCTCAATACTATCCTCCCTGCTGGGTCAACGTTCAACAGTCCTTGCAAATTCCTACCATACTTGTTTTGACATACTTAAGTGCATATTTTATTGACTCCCCTTTGAGGTCAGGTTCACTGTGTTGATTACTAATGTAACAGTTGTGAGTAATCTTCATGCTCGTCTTAGAATGTATTTGTTCTTGAAAGTGAAGTAGCAGTGCCGTTTAGTATCATTTCACGACAAACCGCAGTGTACAACTGGCCCCTCGCTGGTTTCAAGACAACATCTGAAATAGATGTGAGGTCAGTTTAGTATTGTTTAGGGTATTGTGGAGTTAGACAGTAAGACATCTTGAACGCTGTAATGTGCCATGAACTAGAGTTCAAATTTCTATAGAGAAAAATCAGAACCAACATATTTAACAACATATAACATGTACTGTCATCTGCTTTCTTTGTTTTTGGAGTCAAGAGCTGAAAAATGGGGTCAAAAAAACATTAATGGCGTAGTTGGACATTTGAGAAATTGTGCTTTTTTGCATTATTGGCATGAGTAACATTGATTCCTCCATCGTGTCTATTAGCTACATGCAAGCTAACAACAAGCAGCCAGTTAGCTTTGCCAAGCATTAAGACTGAAAACAGGAAGAAACCGTTCTGTCAATAGGTAAAAAAAAAAGACAACAGACACCCAAGCTGTCATTCCCACACTTTTCTTTTTGTAAAGGTTTAACAAACAAGTTGATACATGAGCTTTAGAGGCAGTCACAGGTGGATTAGTTACATTTGGCCAGTGTCAGGCTAGCTGTTTCTCTGTTTCCAGCCTTTGTGCTAAGCTAAGCGAACAGTCGGCTCATGTTCATTCTGCCGACATAGTTTGAATGGTTTTGATCTTCGCATTTAAGTATAGGAGAGAAGAAATACATGTATTTCCCAAAATGTCAAACTACTCCTCAAAAGCAGAATATCTTTGTTTGTAATTACTTTGTCGGATGGACTTAAAACATGGTAAAAAAAAGCGGCTAATAAGTACAGAGCCAAGAAAACAGATTATTAAAATTAAATGGATTTTAAGGTCAGACTTTACTTTTAGTATGTACAAATAAACTCTGCAGTACCTCAAAGAGTGACGATTCCTGCTGCATAGATAATGAAATCGAATTAACATGTATTATTGCTGGATATTGGTACAGCCTGCTGTGCGTGGTTTTGGTTTGAAATTGAAATTCTTCATATTTTCATACCACCCACACGGTCGACCCTGGACCAAATATAATAATAATGCGAGTGTGCATACAAACAGTGAATATCACTTGTATGAGGCAAAGGCTGAAAGTCCACTGTGCAGAGAGCTCCTCTCTAAATAATTGATTTAAAAAAAAAAGATGATACAGTACATTAACCATTTAATTGGATACATTTCCAGGGCAATGGTTTATTTTATTTTGCAAAGTTTTATATTTAAATTTGATAATACTGTTCAAATAAAGACGAATTGTTACACTTTCAATAAAAAAGTTTCCTTTCAGTGAGAATAACCGACCACGGTATGTCCCTGTGAATACCTGAAGAAAAAAAATATTTTCGCTTAATTCCTGGCTTAGAAATCCTTGCCACACAATACACTGTTTTGCCCTTGCCCATACACAAGTGTAAAAAGTCATTCAGTCATTGAACATGTGAATCAGTTATATTTCCTTTCTGTCTGCAAAGACATTTTACCTTTGGGCTTTGATATCTTGTAAGGACTGAGGGCCTCACAAGTTATCAAAGATTTGCGTTGAGCTTTAGACTTGGTTTGCGGAAAGATCATTTTCTTACTGTCATCCTGCAGCCTCAAACCTTTACAAAGGAGCCGTCTACTGTCACAAATGTATTTTTTTCCCCCCACTAACACAAATCAGAAGATCCTGCACTTGCTCACAGATACGCAGTGTGCACACCGTGCAAGCTTCATGCCTCCGAGTCTGTCACAGCTAGGAGTGTAAAGCCTGTTTGGTAATTAGAAAGGGATTTCATTGTGTTACCTGAATAAGACAAAAAAAGAAAACTGTAAATGTATTGTGAAAAAGGATAACCACTGCCTTAAAGCTATCTCTTGATACTCATTAAAAGAAACGACTGAAGGACTTTATTTAGTGCCTTCTATTATTTTGAGGCATATGGTTAGTATCTTACAGTATCCTCATGTACACTCTTAAAGTATATATTGTATATTTCTCTCCTTTCTAACTTACAGGGCCAATTCTCATCCAGGTTGTATGTGTTCAACCAGACTTGCATCACAATTACCGCCTGGAGCATAAAAAAGCTAAAATGAGTTAAAAATATATATATATTTCTTTGTTTATCAGGGTGGTGTGGCAGCTTCCAATAACTACAATGTCGTAAGCCAGGGTAGTATTTATTTTCTTAATGAGTGATGGCAAAACAAATTCAATTTGGTCATAATTATTTTCTCTGCTCTACTTCACTTGTTATTTATTTGGATATCTTCAAGGACACGGCTTGCTATTAATGTCAGACAGGAATATGTTACGAAAAGCTATACTAAGCTACAATAAAAGTTCATTTTTCAAGATTTTAAATGGAGTTTTGGTGTCATGGAAACAGCTATGTGCATGACATTTTATTTTGAGGGTTGATATTTATCTTAAATGGTTTTGAAGTGACTTCTTTTAAATCAAGGAACATAAACAATATTGTCGAAATAATTTTAATCCAATGTTTTATTTGTTTTAAATATTTGATATCTAGAATGTTTATTTTCACTCTCTCAGGTTCATGAGTGTTAATAGTTGTGTTTTGTTTTTTTGCATCTCAGGTAGAATGCAAATTAAAGGCCCTCCCAGTATATACTGTAGTACCACAGATATTCAAACAGTGACAAAATCACAAGATGTACATGTTTATTCCCATTTCTACATGTTTGTCTTCTTAATATGGTGCACTGTTACAGTAAACGTTAAATATTATTTTGCATAGACCTAGTTCACAAAGAAATACAACTAGATTTGTTAAGCAGCCGAAAATGATGTACAGTCAGTGTCAACAAAATCACAACGATGTTCATGAAACTTCTTCTTCTTCCACCTTAACACTTTGCTCATACAGTATTGGTTATTTAGTCATTATAGGGTGTGACCACAGACAGTCAATCAAGCATCTGTTTGTATTCATTCAGTTCAGGCATCATTTTGATGGATGAAAAGATGGTGTATTTACTGTGACATTAAGTTTTATGAATGATCTGTAACATGTCTTGGATATTTGGATTAAACTCATGTTTAAAGCCCTGACTGGGGAGGGGAGTGTGTGGGGGGTGGGGGTTGTTGGTTGTTTTATTACACCCAAAAATTGTTGTTTTTCTTGTTAAATCCTACATTTCTCTCATTACCCAGGTGACATTTTTTCCTTTGTATAGTGAAGAGGATGTTTCTCATACGACCATGCATATTTTGTATTGGTTCACACCAACATTTTTACAAAAGAAAAAAAAAATCCGAGGAGTACTTGTCTTAATAAAAGATATCAATGTTTAAATATGCGGTGTTGTTGTGAATTGATCAAAAACGAGCATTTTCACTTTGTAGTCCCGTGTTGCTCGGAGATGCAGGCATCAGCATTTATTAACTGGTATTAATAACCCTCTCCCTGTTTTAACATCCTGAATACATTAGCTGGACTACAGCTGTTCACTTCACCTTGAGCTGCTGATACTTGTCAAACTCCCAAAGAGGAAGATCTCAAGCAGAGGCAAACATTCTGTACCGACTTATATTTAATGTGCAACAGCAGCAATCTGAACTCCCATGAGAGTCTGACACATGCACTGTGGTACGGATGGAGGGGAGAAACGTTTTAAATGACACAATGACTGACACGACAGGCTCAGGGGCCCCTGTTAAGATTTCCAGCTGAACACGTAGATGTTAGTGATTTGACAAATTGATAGGTATTTCGAGGAGCAAGGCTTAGTTCATAACCATAAGCATTTCTGTCATCATAATTCTGTCAGTGCCACCATTTCCCATTACTTTAAGTGATTCATCCCGGGGAAAGGTCAATAACATTATTCAAACTTTAATGGGAATAGTTTAACCTTAGAAACCAGGCGCTTGTCCGTCTACTCGTACAATCATTGAAATATAATGCTTCCCCAAGGGTCTTTAAAAACCTGCCTATTGCATTTTCGAACATGACAAATAATGTAATTTTCTCTGTATTTTGTAATATTTTAGAGGTTAAACTCTTGAAAACGCTGATTAAAAGCGGTAAGAAGGCGTTTGCTGCTCATCTGAACCAGCTGTCGGTGCATCCTGAATGCATGAATGTGAAAAGGTGATGTTTCAGTTAGACAATACTAATCACATTTAAATGTTCAGTTTTAATTTGGAATGACATGTTTAAATGTAATTAGCACAATGGGGAAATTGAGAGAGAACGAATGTCTGAGCATGGCTTGTTTAGTTAGCTAATTGATTGATTGAGATTGATGGCATGTAGCACTTGGCTTGGCTGAGGTATAATTAAATGATGTGGGAATAAATAGTGAGTGAACAAAGGCAAACACAACAAGCTCCGTCTGAACACACATGTCCCTCTATGTTCGCTCCTATCTAGCATACTTATTGGACTTCCTATTTTGTTTGATGATCCAGTTGTAAAGAAGATATCAAATACCTCTAATTTGTCGCTTTTTAAACTACATATTTATTCCTCACAGAGAATAGTTTGATGGCTTTCTGTACAGAAGATTTAGACCATATATATATATATATATATACACTGAACAAAAATATAAACGCAACACTTTTGTTTTTGCTCCCATTTTTCATGAGATGAACTCAAAGATCTAAAACATTTTCTACATACACAAAATAACCATTTCTCTCAAATATTGTTCACAAATCTGAAAAAATCTTTGATAGTGGCCCATGGTGGTGGTGGGGTTATGGTATGGGCAGGCGTATGTTATGGACGACGAACACAGGCCACTCGATTCACAACATTACCCTAACCCTAACCCTAACCCTCACACCAGATACTGACTGGTTTTCGGACCCCCCCAATAAAGCAAAAATGCATGTTTCAGAGTGGCCTTTTATTGTGGCCAGCCTAAGGCACACCTGTGCAATAATCATGCTGTCTAATCAGCATCTTGATATGCCACACCTTTGAGGTGGGATGGATTATCTCGGCAAAGGAGAAGTGCTCACTATCACAGATTTTTTCTGATTTGTGAACAATATTTGAGAGAAATGGTTATTTTGTGTATATAGAAAATGTTTTAGATCTTTGAGTTCATCTCATGAGAAATGGGAGCAAAAACAAAAGTGTTGCGTTTATATTTTTGTTCAGTGTATATATATATATATATATATATATATATATATGTACTGTATAAAAACACAATTGTTTTATCAGGTCAGCGAAACACAACATCATACTTTCTTAACATAATTGTAATTGCTGCATTTTCAAGTAAAATGCTCATTAATACAGAAAATACTGCTGTTTTCTGGGATGTACAACACCCAGGTACGCTTAATTCCCATGTATATCTGCCATTGAGTCATGTTTTATTTGAAATTATTTTAAATATCAACAATATTTACTTCATAAAAGTTGATATTGGTACAGCCTTTTTTACATCATTCAACTGTCACTGCTTTGTCTGGTGATTTAATCTTTTAATTTAAGCTGGCATGTTCCCCTCTTCTAACCCCACCACCACCGGCACCAATACTTGGACCACAGCAATCTTTAAACTACGCCTTGATTTTAATTTGAACAACAAAACTGTGAAGTTTCATGATTGTTTCTTGCACTCACAAAAATCTGTTTGCATATAACACACTGGTACACACACTGACCAACACTGTGAGTGTGTTCACACCATAGCAGTCACAGTCGGTTACAAACTCAGGCCATGCCAATCTAAGTGTTCTATACAGTATGTAACTATATTATTGTTTGGTGGTAAATGCCGAGTTATTTTCTGTGAAACGGATTATCTGCAGTAGGCATCTCAAACAATGAGATGAAGGACAAGCACCCGAAGCTTGTGATAACCACAAGACAATTATCTTAGACTGCTACTGTATGACTGAGATAAATCTGCATTAATTAAAGCACACACAACCAGCCAGTTAATCCTGTCTGAAAGTGTCAGGGAGAAGAGACGTGTGTTTGTGAGGTGATTAACTCTAAACCTGAAAGATGCTGTGAACAGCACTATAGGCTCTAATGTCAGCGATGTTGCTGCTTGATGTTTAATACTCTGATGCTTAATCAGAGATGGATGTTTACCAGAGGGAGGAAATGTGCAGGATGTTGATGTTGAAGTTTTAGGTGTGATTAATTAGAAAAAGCTATAAAAAAAACAATGGCCCACCCCCCGCCCACTCAAAAAAGGGAGGTTGCGTGTTTCAGACAGGAAATCGGTAATTACCTGCTGAGCCTGAGCTTCAAGCAGCATCCTCTGAAGTTCCCTCAACTGAATTTCAAGGTGACTCCTCTTTTCTGCAGAAGCAAAGACAAGCTTTATTTTTCCAAATTTACATTGATGTTCCGCTTCATAGCCACCGACCAGATACAATAGGCAAACATTTCCCAATCTTCCCTCATCTTTTATTCTGCCACGTCTGCATGTAATCTTTCTATCATATTTAGCATTGTTGAGGCATAATTAATTTACATTTAAAGTCATTTTTAATTTGAGATAGCTGTTCCCGATTATCTTCTCGTGATGGTCGTGAAATGCTTTTGTTGCTTTACAAGTTCATTGAGACACCCAGCTTCTCTCTGCAATGCCTCGATAGACGTTTTTCCACTTATGTTTTGTGTGTGTTTCTGTTCTCAGAATATGAAAGTGTATTTTTGTGGGACAGCCTGTTACAGTTTTACAAAAAGGTCTGTACACAGCCGTGAAGTCAGTCACAGTGAGCTGCTGCAGAAACATCGCCACCTCAATAATGTATCACTCTGAGTATATTTTCACTTATTAAATGAATTAGTAAGGTAATTCAAAGTTACATGTTTTAATTAAATGTGCATTGAATTCAAACACAGGGCTTTCACCTGGAATGAAAGGCACCATGGGATGAAGTTCATCAGCTTGAATGAGCTTGAATTTAAAATTAAATTCCATTTGGGAAGATGTGGATAAGTTCAAAAGATTATCTGTTTCATGGTCTGTGACCATTGCAGTCACTCTCTTTTGAAATAAGAGGTGGAGATAGTAACACTGCACTGCCTTACAAAGACAGGAAATTATCTAGAGAAACAATTAAAACTAAAAGGTTTGAAGGTTCTTCAAAGTTTGACCCTTTAGTAAGTATTCATAATTCTCAGACCTTAAAATTACGGCTGATTATCTGCTGTATTCAGCATGTTCATTTTTAATATTTTTATTCTGAACAAGACATACAACCTACATTAAAGACAAAGCATTTTAATACATCTCTGAATTATTTGTATATGATTGCCTGTGAATACAAAAATAAAATAAAATGTGCTACTTTAGCTTAGATTTGTTTCTGTAGTCTCAATCTAGTCTCAGCACTATCGGATAGGTTGCACATCACAAGTAATAGCCTTTCAACACTGAATGCTACTGTGTCACAGATGGGCAAAGACAAACGCTGAGTGAGCATGGCTGTATTTCCATGTGTCAAATTCTAGCCACTTAAAACTCCTGCTTCCATTCACTCCTAAATCTTGGTTGACACCTTCATTTTTTATAGTCCGCCACATATCACCTACCTATCAGCTGTGCAGGGCCGGTGTCGGTACCATACGGAAATACACCCGAGCAGATATGGTACACCGAGCAGATATGGTACCTACACCGGCCCTTCCCACTGGCGAACTAGGCGGTCGCCTAGGGCGCCAGATCTGGAGGGGCGCTGGGCTGGGAGAAAAAATAATAATAATAAAAAAGTTTTTTAATTAAAAAAGAATATATATATATTATTCTGCCTAATGTTATGCCCTTGATGTAATACGTTTACATTAATAATTGAATAAAGTAAACACCCTTTGCACCCCGGGCCGGCGGCAACATTTTGCATTTGCCCTGTACATGGGTTCTGTAACTGTAAGTGATGAAAGGGGGGGATGGTCGCTTATCTGGCACCCACGGGCCGCGGCTCACAGCCAAAGTGACGCGGCTGCTCCAGCTGAAAGAGTCGGAGATTACAACGATGCAACAGTAAAGGCCCAGATACACCGGCCCGAAATCGGCAGCAAATGGGAGTCGGGCCGAAAATGAGCGTGGGCACGCCCTATTCGGAGTGGTGTGCGCCGCACCGTCGGGTCTTTTCTGCCGACCTGACGCCTTTTCTTGCGTCGGGAACACCACCGGAAGTCGGACAAAGGGATAACACTGATTGGCTGTTCAGCTAGCGAATCAGTGCATGAGAAGCGTTAACGGAAGAGAGGGAGGTAAACAAATGATTTAAAATTGAAGATGGAACACACACGGAGGGCTATTTCACCTCATCGGTTTATAGAGCTCCTGTTCGTTCATGTTTTCAATGGACGAGAGTGAAAATGGAAAGAAAAACGCTATTTGTTGTTTGTTTATATCACGGAGTCTGTTCTTCTTCTGTCTTCCGGTTGTTCCGGTTGTTGCCTCTTTTGAATGATGAATACACGCTACCGCCGCCTGCTGGTAAGGAGAGTTATTGCCACTCACGCATGCGCAGTTCATACGTGCTCGGATCGGATTTGCGGTGTGTTCCAGTGCGCAAAGTCGGCAAATACGCAGGAGAGTCCGGCGACGCAACAGTCGGTGTCGGCGTCGGCGTCGGCGACTTCTCAGGTGACTGGCCGGTGTATCTGGGCCTTAAGAGGCAAACAATTAGCATTATGAAAAGGTCCAAGCCTTCAGGGGCAACGGGAAGGAAACGGAAAAAAGAACAGGAGGAATCGAAAGTCAAAGACAGAGGTACGTCGGCTTGTGTAAAAAAGAAAAAAGTCAGTATGTACTGTACTGTTAGACATTTGATTTTAAGATAGCTAGCTAGCTAAGGAGGTAGCCTGCCCATGATACAGCTTTGATGCCATGCTAGCCGCGAGCCTCTGATACAGAATGATAAATACAAATTATTTAAAGATTTTATTTATGTGTTATTATTCTTATATAATCTTTTTGTAAATAATATACTACTTTTCTATTGTGGTAGCTGTAACTTGTGGGTATATAAATATATATACGTATATATATATATTTTTCTGTTTATTTTCTATTATATTTTAGAATTTGTTTATTGTCTGCTCTTTTTAATGTCTAATTATTGTGCAATGCTTTGTTTTATATGCTTCTGTAATGAAATCATGTGAATGTTAGCCAGAAGAAAGCTATCTGGATAACTGCTCCTTTGTATAAAGTGAGGCTGACCAACCAATATGGGCATGTGTTATTATTTACTTTACATGTCATTTGTTAGACGCTTTTATCTAAAGCGACTTACATACATTCAGTACTGTGGACAATCCCCACAGGAGCAATTTGGGGTGAAGTGTCTTGCCCAGGGACACAACGACATGCTGACTGCAGTGGGACTCAAACTTGCTACCCCCTGATTCAAAGTCCAGACCTAACTTTTATATACGCCAGTTTTGAACTTGCATACAGCTGAGGCAGATTGCAGCAGTTATGTTTGCCTGACTGTATATACATGTTTTTGCTTGTAATGTGCTAATATCTACCCTATAATTTTCCAGCTGCACTTGAAATACCTCAAAAAGAACCCAGTTGCTGGAGAAGGAACATCTGATCTCCCATGTACATCACACTCTGAAGAATGTAAGTTTTGCCAAACATTTATGGTCTCTGTGTAATCGTTAATACACTACTGACCAACATCAAACATGTCAGCAAAATGTTGCAATCAGTGTCAATGCAGCTGGATATTGCTGTTGACCTCCTGAGAAAAACAGAAGTTTCATTGGTCAGCTATAGAAGCAATGGATTTGCTTCTGCCCAAGCATCTGCCAAAGACATCTGTGGCCAAATGAATGTGGAAGCTGTTCTCAACCAGAAGAGGCTGAGAACAACCAAGAGACATTTCTCCTATGACAGGGTATATGCAGGAATCCTGAAGTCAAATTTAATACCTTTTTAAGACCTTTTTTAAGACCCTTTCCATACATTCTAGGACCTCATCGCAACTTCGAGTTCTAACCGGTTACATTGGCGACACACTTTACCTCACATTTACTATATTGATTGTAAGATAGCACAACTAAACAGAGTGCAGACAGACCACTGAAGCCTCCTCTCCACATGAACTTCAACCTCTCTGTGAAGGTCAGGTTTAATGCAGTATTCTGCTTTGTTGCTTCTGTGCTCTTTCATTCCAGTAAAACTCCTCAGAAACGAGTATTTTACCAATAAACAAAACAATTGACAAAACTTTGAACTATGAAATATATTAAACTTCGGTGAACTTCAGCTGGGTAATGCCATATAGGAGCTCCCTCACAAATACCCAAGGGTTAAATTGGGCTGGGGCTGTCCGGGGCTAAGCCTCGGCACATAGGACGATGCTCTGACGTCATCACCCTCACACATTTGTCGTATGTTTACAAAAAATTATATATTTGTTAAGACTTTTCTCGTTCTTAATATAGACTATATAAGGGTCGATATGTGTTGACTTTACTTTAAAATAGCAGATCTCTGTGACCGGATATAGTTTGGCTTAGACCCCGGACCCACGAGGACGCATACGGTAAAACGCATACGCAAACGCAAAAAAGTCTTCCGTTCACACGCATTCGATTCATTAACGTGTCCGTTTACACTAGACCGCTGGAAATGCTGGAAACGCTGTAGTACAGATGCCAGGCCTTTAAGTGGCGCTGCTGCTGCAACAGAATACACCAAAAGCAGCGAAGAAGACCCCGGAGCATGGTTGTCATGGTTGCCCTTCTGTTTATTTTCCGCAGTGGACGGCGTGTTCTCCTGCTGTATATCTCTCAGGTAGTCCACCAGCAGATGAAAAACACCCACTTCTCCGCCTCTTCCAAGGAACGAGGGGACCGTGCGGCAGAGTTTTCATTAACAAAATGTCCCACCGGTCAACATGTCCGTTAAAGTTTAAATCTTCCGTACAAAATTTGAAAATTGCCGGTCATAGGTCTTCTTTGTTATTTATTGAGCTTTAAAACAAATTGATAACGATTCTGCTCTCTGTATAATAATATAATAATATTTAATAAACAGTGCCTGTGTGAGTACCATACAGATGTAGCGATTCATTTCAGACAGTTTGAAACTCGAGGTCCGTGATTGGTACGTGATCTGCCCTCGCTCAAGGGAAAACCTCCAGCTTGACTTGAGACCGCCCCCGTGATAGATAAATGTAATTATAATGAAGCCAGCTGCAATGGATCATTGATCCACCAGGGGGTGCAGTGGGGTTCCACACTGGAGCTCATGTGAAATAAAGTCAGATACAGTACGCTTGATGTACAGCGGAACTTTGTTAAGATCCATATGTCACGGATATCATACTACTGTGCTAAATAAGAGACATGTAATCATTTACAAAACATCACCATGTTGTTATTTAACAAAATAATTTTGTTATTCGAAAAAAACGAACGGGAGGAAATGCAGCCCGGCTCTCGATTTTTAATCCTAATTTAATCATCATCTTCACCACGATCATTTATGTTTATGTTCGCCGAATTGACATGAAATCACTGACACATATGAATATACTGTATTCAACTTCATTAAAACGTTATTAACGTGCCTAGAATCAGTAATTCACCAAAAATATGTATATTTTAATGGAGCTTCGTCTGTCAATCAGGATCCCAAAGTGTAGCGGAGGGATCCTCATCTGGATGAAGGGTGTTATTTTCCCCATAAGGAACAAGTCGCTGCAAATTATCCCGCTTATTACACGGCCACATTCTCAACAAAGTAACGACATGACTCCCAATATTAATTAAAATGCTTTTATGGATTTAGAAAATGTTTTTATTGATTTAAAAAATAGTTGTATGTATTGATTTAAATTCACATGCATCCGCTAAGAAAAATAGTCCGTCGTTACAGTTTTTTAAACAGTCTGAATGAAACGGCAGCTCTCAGCTGTGTATTTACACAACTAATGGCCCATCAACCACAGCTCTCTCCCCCCCTCCCCCCCTGATCTTTCTTCTCCAGCAGCTAAATTAACAGTAGGTTACTCTGAGTGACCATAGACTGTATGTGACAAGCTTACAGTTAGTGACGTAACAACACCATAAAAGCTGGTGGGTTGAAAGCAATACGGGAGGTAAAAATAACTAGAATAATTGTGATTTATTTATTGTGGTTTTTATGTTTTTAGGTATAAAATGTTATGTAATTCAGGCTTATAGTTCACCCTTCTCTAAAAGCCTTCAACAATGACAATATTCATAGTAATTTAATAAATCCTTCCAACAAACATTGTAAAAAATAGCCTACTGTAGGTTAAGAAATCATTTCAATATGTACATCTTCTGATGTAACAACAATAACATTATAAATAGTAACATGGCTGAACATGGTATTGCACATTTAGCTTTGAGTGTTACTGACCTGAGATGTTTTTATTACATGAATTAAGGTGACTGAGGCTTTTTAACATACAGGGATGCAAACTCATCAGGTAGGAAAAAGGTGACAAGGATCTGAGCCCCCGGCTCCCCCACCCCACGGAATATCGGCTTTAAAATGAGGAATGACAGAGGATATTAGCAGAACAACTCAAGCAGCAGTGTTAATAATAACAGAAACGCCAAAGAGTCACATCTAATAGAAATATATAAAACCATTTATTTTAAATTGTGTAGCAGTCAGTTTATAATTTTGGCAGCACTGTTGAGCATTTTGAAAATGTATTTTCATGCCTCCGTGCAAGGCTTAAGTCTTTCTATCTGTATAGCCACATGGTGTAAAGTAACTAAGTTCATAAACTCAACAAGTACTATACTTGGGCACAATTTTGAGATACTTGTACTTTATTAAGTATTTCAATGTTTTGCTACTATTTTCTTCTACTCCACTACAGTTCAGAGGTACATGCTGTACTTTTCCTCCACTCCATGTATTTAATACCTTTAGTTACTTTACAGATGTGGATGAATGATGTGAAATATAATCAATTGTTAAATCAGACTTTAGTTCCACCTGGAGTAAATCCACAAGCTACCCTGCAGTATACAAAGTAATTCAAACTAGCTGCACCTTTACCAGCTTTGAGAACACTTTCATGATCAATCATTATAAAACATATCATATATATTATTCTGAAATGGACCAATCTGCACAATGACTACTTTTACTGTCGCAACTTTCACTATATTTTGATGAGAATACTTTTCTACTTTTACTTGAGGAACATTTTGAATGCAGGACTTTTACTGTAACAGAGTATTCCTACACTCTGGGACTATTACTTTTACTCAAGTACAAGATCTGAGTACTTCTACTTTTACTCTAGTATAAGATCTGAGTACTTCTACTTTTACTCTAGTACAAGATCTGAGTACTTCTACTTTTACTCAAGTACAATATATATATACTTATACCACCTCTGTTTATAGCCTATGAAAAAAACTATTAGAAATAGAAGGCTAAAGCTAACGTTAGCAAATAGTGAAAATGTATGCTAGCTAGCTAGCTCAACGATTCCTTAAATAATATTGCCACAGAAAAACTTTTCAGTTCAAATCACGCTCTGCCGCTCCGACAGGGAGCTCTGCTCTGAACACCTGAACGGCCCGTTCTAACAGCTGTCCACCAGCGGTCCAGTCTGTGCCACAGTGACTCCGGACCGGACGCGCAGATAATATTAACGAACGCACCCGTAGGTAATGTAGCTGCTGAAGCTAGACCATCATCTCAGAGCAGCAGAGCCTTATTATACATCCATGAGCAGAGCCGACAGGCAGGAAGACTCGAGCACACAGCTCGTACTTCATTATAATATATAAAAAAAGAACACCATGCGTGTCATGATGGCACATAACAGCTCACGGCCGCAGATTACTCCGGGTCCCAGACCCCCACATACCCCAAAAATATTTTTATTGCAGATCTACATGAATCACACTAACGACCTATTTTGGATTCAAAACGGCGAATTTCGCCGAAAGGCGACAAGTTTGCATCACTGAACATAGACAGAGCACAACTGAAACATAACATCTGAGATGTAACAAAATAATACACTTTTCGTGGATGCTTGGGATGTGAGGAGTGAGGGACACGGCTTAGAACGGGCGTGTCGCCTGGCAGGACAGGAGAGTGTGTGCACCAGTCTGCCTTGATCTATGAATTCATGTCCATGACACTCACTGCTGCCCACAGCCGTTTTATAGAAGGAAAACCTCCTTCACTTCATGAAAGTGTTTTAACCACACACACCTCTACACACACATGACGGGTGTTATTTTCCCCATAACGAACAAGTCGCTGCAAATGATCCCGCTTATTACACGGCCACATTCTCAACAAAGTAACGACATGACTCCCAATATTAATTTAAATGCTTTTATGGATTTAGAAAATGTTTTTATTGATTTAAAAAATAGTTGTATGTATTGATTTAAATTGACATGCATCCGCTAAGAAAAATAGTCCGTTGTTACCGTTTTTTTAAACAGTCTGAATGAAACGGCAGCTCTCAGCTGTGTATTTACACAACTAATGGCCCATCAACGACAGCTCTCTCCCCCCCTCCCCCCTCTGATCTTTCTTCTCCAGCAGCTAAATTAACTGTAGGTTACTCTGAGTGACAAGCTTACAGTTAGACACAACACTGTCATTGCAAGTGACCCTCAGTTAGTTGACTTTTATGTTGAACTGCTAAATTCGTTACTTATAAAAAAGGGCTTCTCCTGTACCTAATTACCTTAACACTAGAACCGCCAGAGGTTTTTGTATAGGCCTACCTAAAGCCGTCAAATCCCGCTATTAGAATGCAATTTTTAACAACATAGGGTGCTACATAACACACTTTCAGGAAAAGTCACGGACTGGGACACTTTAATATTTTATTGAAAAAAAGTTACATTGCACACACACAACACACATCACACAAATTGACCCGATTGGCGGTTCTAGTGTTAAATAAACTCACTAATTAATGAAACCAGTAAATACGCATTATTCTTATTCTTATCATTCTTTATGAGCACAGAAATAGTCTTAAAATCAGATCTGTTTTTTAAATGAAATCTGACGGCAGGCAGTTAGCTCTGATCACCTATGATAAATGCGCCACACCTAATCGCTGGCCATTCCGCCACAGACACTGTTCGAAATGGGGGGGAGCTAGGGGAAGCTTGGCTCCCCCGAAGAGGGAGGGAGCTCCCCTGAAGGCTGACTTTGAGATAAATAGGGGGAGCCCAAAACAATCGTGCATATTTGTGTCACACAGATTAGAAATGTTGAGTTTCTGTAAATAACAGTTCTTGAAATAAATAATAGTTATTGTTCATTACAGTTTCTGAATATTTGTTTTATATTTGTGAATATCTCTGGGTGTTGCCATCTGTACTTGGCGGCGCTGCATTCTTACTTACGTTGCTATGGTTATGGCGGTGATGCCGGCGCGGTATTTGAAATGTTCATATTGATATTTTTTTAACTCTGGCTTTGTAATAAAAAATATGGCAAAACGAAAACAGCCAAGCGTCACAGCTTTTGGATTCACAAGCAAAGAAGCGAAGGAGTCTAAAAATGACAACGTGAACGGAAAACAACTTTTAGTTGGCAGGCTGTAAGCGGCGTTAGGGTCGAGCTTGACAGCTCCACACCGAGAGAGAGGCCTGCCGATGTGGAGCCTGAAGACGCTTCAACAACGGTCACAGCCGCCGGCGTAGTGACACCGTCTGTAGTAGTAGCAGAGTGATTTTATAGCAATTGATCGAATCCGCGCTGCTGCGAGTTGAGTAAAGTTAGAACGATATTGGTAGATTCGGATTTCACGGATCAATAACTGATGAACAAAACGTTATTCAGACACAAATGACGTCTCCTAAGTACCGTGGTAAGGTTGACAACTACAATCCCATGTTGATAAAAAAAAGGCAATAAGCGCCGTCCTCCGAGCTGGACACATTAAATTGGTCTCTTTCTGCAGCCGGAGAAGAAACGAGTGCTCACGGACCGTCTGCAAAGTGCAACACCGAAAAAAGAAAATACAATAAAATTCAATCACTTCACTATTATACAGTATTACTACCAAACTAACTACACACATCAATAGTCTCCTGATGCTCATACTACAGCAGAGAGTTTGGAAGAATGTGCTTTTGAGTAATGTTGGGGAATATTTATAGTGTAACATCTTCAATAAATATGGCATCATCTTAGTTCAGTCTCCTTTCTCAAGCCTACAGTACTAAAGGGATGCAAATACTTTGAATAATCAGTTTCACTCACCTTTTTTAGCTCTTGCCTGGCCATCTGCTCTCGTGTGCCGTCTAGGATTACACCCATGATCCAGGAGGTATAGACGGTTATTGAAGATGATGCCATGATTTTACATTATAAATATTCACAAAAATTATTCAAAACCATATTCTTCCAAACTCTCTGCAGTAGTCTGACCACCAGGAGACTATTGATGTGTGTAGTAAGTTTGGTATAAATATACTGTATAATAGTGACGTTATTGAGGATGATGCCATATTTATTGAAGATTTTACATTAGAAATATTCACCAAAATTATTCAAAAGCACATTCTTCCAAACTCTCTGCTGTAGTCTGACCAACAGGAGACTATTGATGTGTGTCGTGAGTTTGTTAGTAATAAGCTGTATGATAGTGATTGAATATTATTGTATTCTCTTTTTTCGGAGTTGCACTTTGCAGACGATCCCTGAGCACTCATTTCTTCTCCGGCTGCGGATAGAGACCAATGTAACAGCACGTATTGGCTTTTTTTGATAAAAATGTAGTTTGTTGTCAACCTTACCACGGTACTTAGGATACGTCATCTGTGTCTGAATAACGTTTTGTTCATGAGTTATTGATCCGTGAAATCTGAATCTGCCAATATCGTTCTAACTTTACTCAACTGCTGCTGCGCCAGTCAACAGAGCGTGCGTGTGATATATTTAGTAGCAGGATGTGCACTGAATAATAGGGCTCCCCCGAAAGCAAATGGGTAATTCGAACACTGGCCACAGAGCTCCCTCTATACCAGGGGTCACCAACCTTTTTGTCACCGAGGGCTACTTCAAGGGTACTGAGTAATACGAAGGGCTACTTGTTTGATACAAACTTCCTGAATAACATAATTGCACGGTTCACGTTTAATGATAATATTATTATTAATAATAATCAGAATATATATTAATTTACTGTATGTGAAGGACTGTCTGATCACATGTTAATGTTAATTATTCCTCACAATAATTATTAACAATGATTTACCATTGCTATAGCAACCCCATTGTTTTGTTATGAAAATGTATCTATATTTATACACATTCTCGCGAGATCTATCAGGGGTCGTTGTAATGCTGCGTTCACACCGGACGCGACTTCGCTCTAATCGCTCGAGTTTCAACAAGACGCGCTGGCTCGGGAGCTACAAATACAACAAAATGAACATATTTTACCGTGATTAAATTGTAATACCCGTTTCTAAATGATGCCGAAGTAACAACATACTGATACCGGTTAGTAAAAATCATGAATTAATGCTTGACAAGTCTGCAGACAAGACGGCAGGCGAAAAACCTTTTAAAATGCTTGTTTTCTGAATGGAGATTGGGTCGACCAGGCTAAGCTAACGTTGTATATGCTAATTCCACACTCATAACAACGGCCTACAGACATAAATAAACCAGCGACTGTATTCGCCATGACACAGACAGTCTGTGGTTTGTACTTGTTTAACTTTTGTTCAGTTTCTGAAAAGATATGAGGAGCTCTGATCTCTGTTTGCTAACTGCTAACAGCTAACTGCTGATGTTTTCTGGTTGAACGTCAGTGGCAGTGTGTTTGCGGTGTGGTGATGAGGCCCATGATCGTAGCTGCTCATGCTAGCTTGTCTCAGCTAAAGGTGGAACGGATATTTCGTGCGTGGAGTTCAACTATGAACCTATCTGGGGTCAGAGTTCAATTTCACGCACCAAATCTCCATTTCACTTACATATGTACATACACAATGTGTGCTTTTAAAACGTTATATTAAATATTGTCATTTTAAAAATAAAAATGTATTCAATAATGTTTTTAGACGGAGCTCCATGGTGACTTGTGCTTATTTTAGAACATGCACGCGGGCGACCAATTTCCCCCCTGCTGGCGACTTAGTGCCCACGGGCACCGCGTTGGCTACCCCTGCTCTATACAAATCAAACTGTAGACGGTGTGAAAGCACTTATTGTTTTAAATAATGGTCGGAAAGTGACCTGTGAGCCTTCTGAATTACCGTGGGACAGCACATTCTAAACTAAAATGTTCAATCAATAAAGTAACATCTTATCTTATCTTAATAATATCTTCATATTAATAATAGTAATAAATCATACAGGATGTGTCCGAAAGGGAGCAGGAGGAAGCAAACACAAAAATATACAAAAGATATACTGCATATTAAAGCAAACGATGGTAAAGGTAAAAGTATGAGCATAACAAATAAAGAAGTGTAATGTAAACATTTACATTATAATTATGATTATTTAATATATAAAGACTATATATTATTGAATTACAAGATTTGATATACTTTAGTTGATCTAAAATATTGATGTGTTCAAATGCTCTTCAAAACACAACTGAAAGTCCATGAAACTTGTCTTTCTGTATTTGTGAATGAAGCGCCATCTCCTGGTTAAAACCTGAAATTGAAAATCTGGCAACGCCCTCTTGGAAAATAGTGGGAGGGCTTAATATCCCTCTATACTGGTCTTAGGCAGGTCGTAGGCAGGAAGCTGTAAGCTGGAGTCTGAAATGAAGTGCTACATCTGTATGGCTCGTCAGCGCAGACTCTCACATCGTTATTTGTTGCAAACTTTGCTGGAGGCTACTCGTGGGCTTGACCCTCGTCTTAGCCTTGGCTTGTATTTGTCTTCCGCTAGCCAACGCTCGTTGAAACGGCAACCTCCTAGCACACTGTCATCTATCACTCTCATCGGAATGCCCAGGTCACACAAACACAAACACTTGTAGGTCCCGCGCATAGCGCGGGAAGGCCTGAGCGGAGCTGTTTTATGTAAAAGCGAAGCAATTATTTTCTTTTAATCTAAAAAGCGAACTATTCAGTCAGACAGAAATTTATTGTAAGAGTAAAGCATTTACATTTTCTAGCACTTTATCTCAATTTCAAGCACCATTCCCAAAATTCAAGCACTTTCCCAACCTTGAAAACACCACCTCAAATTTCAAGCATTTTCAAGGATTTCAAGCACCCGTACGAACCCTGATATATACTTAGTTTTTGCCTTTTTGCCATTTTACTATATTCCTACTATTTAAATGGTAAATGGACTTCATTAATGCTTCTCTAGTCATTGTGATAACTCAAAGCGCTTTACAACAAAAGTCACCAACTCTGAGGCAAAGGCTGCATGCCATACAAGGTGCTCCCTGCTTATCAGGAGAAATATGTACACGTTGACATACTGCTGGCTATTGCATCAGTAGCAATTAGGGAATCAGTACCTTGCTCCAGTAGAAGACTGCTCTTCTGAGCCACAGAAAATACATTTTAGTATACAATATTGCTAAAACATAGTAATGAGCATTTACCTTACCAGCTGATGGGAGGAAAGGGAAGGCTTGACCTGCACTTTTCACTCTCTTCACTGTTGAAAATCCTCACTCTCACACTGTTGTGTTGCCTGAAGGAATTAATTACATTTCCATGAGGACTCAAAGCTTTTAAATTGTTCTCGCTTTTTCTCTCAAAACACAGAAAGGAGAATTTCATAAAAATTAAAAACGAAAAGAACATCTCAAAAACTCAGCAGATGTATATAAAACCATATTCTGCACACCTGACTCCTTTAAAAACGCCTGCTACTCGTCCCTGGGCAAACATCTTGTGCTGGTTGTACTGATACAACCTCATCAAGGAGAATGCCAGATCCTCCCAATGGCGCCAGCTGTTAATCTGTTGGGTAATGAGGGTTTATAGGATTCTCACGTTTTAACTTTTAAAATACTATCCCCCTCGTACTAACCACAAAAGGTTAAAATATTCATTTAGGTCACACTTCTTTTCAAGCACCTTAGTTCTGGGTTTAGTTAGGGTCACTAAATATATGCGGTTTCTAACATCCATTATAAACACTTCAATTTAAATCAATTGGATAGGCCATTGTCGAGTTTTTAATTATAAAATATCAACCAGATTGATCTATTCTACAGTAACATGGAACAAACTTTAGATTACAAAACGGGGGGGGGACGTATTGTAACCCTAGTTATAGAAGCACATGCGGAGCCCTCTGCTGGACTCTATGGGTACTACCTCTTAACCATACTATGTGAGCATTCACCGACTGAGACAACACGGTCTCACTCCCTTATAGTCCAATAGCGACGCTTGGTCAGGGTCCTTGGGCGTGCAGTTGTGACGCGCCGAGTCTGCTTCAGCTTCATAAACGGACGCAAAGAGATTTCAACCGATTGCAATGTATTCCCATCGGCGGCGGTATTTGACGCTCAGGGAAGCACCGCATCGGTCCATGTCGGCAGCAGTTAAGGAAATGTGAGCGTCCATTCCCATTGGATAAGGGAGGATTTTACACCCGGAAGTAAGTATTCTCTTTACTGTTGATTGATTTTACAGTGATATCTGCACTACTCATCAACTCAAAAACACCAGATTATCCTTGTTAATTACACAACATTGATTGGTTTAAATTGTGTACAATGCTTGCTTTTGTATTTTCCTCCTTTGATTCGGAGAAACAAATATTTTTTCGGAGTTTAGGATGGCAGAAGACACTACACTACCCAGAATCCTCAGCTATCGTTTGGGACTACACCATGTGCTTTGCTTTACAAACCCCGTGATTAGTCCTCAAGCTCTGTGATTTGGATGTTGGAGTGGCAGTGTGCGAAGTTTACGCCGAGCGTCAAACAGCACTTTGAAATGGAATGAAACCCATCGACGTTGACGGCACACTATCCAAAACAGGAATCAAACGTGTCCTACCCCCCTTTTGAAATAGTGCAATAAGAGTCTATATACAAGTGATTGGAATATGATAGATAAATAATTTCTAAGTAGCAGCCAGATGAATGTTATGGATGTTGTTTCAAAGTTCAGGTGTTTAATAGGAGTGCAACAACTAATCGGCTTAATCGATCAAAATCGATTACCAAATTAGTTGCCAACTAATTCAGTCGTCGATTCGTTGGTGACGACATCACGTGTGTGTTACGCGCAGTTGAGCTCCAACGTTATTGGTCTTTTTATCGGTTGGACTACTGGAGACATTTAAAAAATATACAGTATGTCATGTATTATTGCTACAAAAACATTATATCGCAGTCTTAGTGTCGCCAACTCGTTTCTAATATGCAAAGTCTATGATGTATTTTCTATCTTTCCAATCCAGACGAGATCTCTCTCCCCCGTCTGTGTGCGAGGGGGCGGGGCAGTTTACACACACGCAGCTGCTACATGCGTGCAACACACTGCGGGAATGGCGGAGAGAACGCGCTCCGAGGTGTAGTTCAACTTTACCCGTCTCGATGTGGACAATGCTCGTTGCCAAAAGTGCAATACGAGTTTAGCATGTAAGGGCGGTAACACGAGCAATTTGTCTAAACATTTAGCAAAAGTGCACCACATTCAGACGGAGAAATGCACCGGGTTCGACTGTCTTTCTAGTAGCTCTGTAGCCCCATCCTCGAGTAACGTTTCCACGTCAGGTACTGTATGTATGTTAGCAGCAACACACAGAGTTAACTCAATTATACAAACATGGGTTAATGATTAGCGGTAACTGAGTTATTTATTTTGTTAAAGTTTCAGCTATTCTGTTTACAGTTCTGTCACCAGATTATTTAATATGATTTGTTAAAACACTGTGGTTTCTTTTGATGTGAAATATTATTTATTTAATTTAAATAAAAAGCAATGTTAATTTTGTTCAAAATGTGTTTGGTTAATTTAATAATATATGTATTTTTGAATCAAGTATTCATCTTTATTGTCTTCATTGTTAGTTTCCACATGCCTAAAACAACCTCAAGCTAAATCTAAAAGTTGATGGCTAAATAAGAGCGTTTGAGAAATTGTGCAAGGCATAATAGTCAGAATAGTCAATTAATTGTTTCATTAATCGATAGATTAATCGATTATCAAATTAGTCCTTTGTTGCAGCCCTATTTAATAGTCTTATGGCCTGTGGGATGAAGCTGTCCCTGAGTCTGGTGGTTTTAGTCTGGATGCTGCGATACCGCCTGCCAGACGGCAGCACACAGAACAGTTTGTGGCTGGGGTGATGGGAGTCTTTTATAATCCTGAGGGATTTCTTTAAGGTTAACCTGGTATTTTTAAACCACTACATTTATTTTAGTTACTTTACAGATTTGGATTAATGATGTGAAATATAAACAACCCTTAAATCAGACTTTAGTTACACCTGAGTAAAATTCAGTGAAGGTGATTGTCAAGTGCCAACAATCAGGCAAGATATTTGATAGTTGGTGCTTGAGAAGATAAAAAATGTATCTGCAGATCCCTATAAAGCATATTCATTACTCGTTATTCTCTAATCGTTCATTAAAGACTGTATATAATGGCTAATTTGAACATCCCTTTCAAGATTTCAAGATTTTCTAAGGTTTATTGACATATCATAAACACAACTACGGTGTAGTTATGCAATGAATGAAAAACTTGGGTCACAGGTTCCTCAACAGTGCATTACAAGACATATATCAATATGTGTGTATACCTCCACCATTAAACTTTCATATTCTGCACATTTTTTATTATATCTACATACATCTTATAAGAGTATAATAAATATGTATAATATCGGTTAAAATAAGTGCTTCAACATAGTAAACATTGCAGGAAAGTTGATTGTCCTTAACCTAAAGTATTCTTTAATGTTTAAATAAAGCCTTATTAGTTTGTCTGTTTTGCTCATCCTCCTTTTAATATATTTTTTTATATCAGGCACTAAACAGTTTTATTGTAGAGATCACTTACGTTTCTTCTTGATATTTTCTATTCTATATTTATATAATTGACCTTCTACTTTCCCACTACTGTATGTACTCTTAATATTTAAATGTTCTCATCAAATATAACACATTCAAAAGTGCTTTACAAAAATGAAAGACATTAAGAAAAAGGAATTTTAAAACATTCATTAAAAAGCAACACAATCTACCTGCATTGCAATTACTCTAAACATGTAATAACGTGCTTTAACCAGTAGGTGGTTTGAGTTAAAAACAGTGTATGACATTAAGGATTTTGGGAGATGGCCCTGTGGGCCATCTAAGCTAATTTACAGATGGCCCGGAGCCCAATAGAGATTGCCCTGAAAAATGCGTGCGGACGAAATGCCACGAAGGGTTTGGGGGGCCTCCCCCTAGAGCATTTCGATTTTTGCAGGTCTTAGATCTATGCTGTCTGGTGCATTCTCTAGACTGAATTATAAGATGAACCAGCACAATATTATATTGTACAATTTCAATTTTATTCTTCATTTCACTTGTTTGTTTGTTCTTGTTTGTGTTTGCTCGCTTGCATGCCCTGCAAAGCTATAAGAAATACTTAAGTTGTTGGTCAAGACACTTTCCATCTGATGAAGGCAAATGCCTTCATCAGATGGAAAGTGTCTTTTTTACCTCTGATGAAGGCAAATGCCTTCATCAGAGGTAAAAAAGTAGAAAACATTACATTCAGTTGTAACTGCCAAAACAAACATTATTTACACTTTTATGGCCCCTGTTAAAAATGTTTGTAATGTTATCTACTGTAAGTTGGTCAAACGAATGCCTCCTCATCCGGAAGCTGACCGAGCAGACCCGAGCAGCAGTAGAAGCATACAAAATGGCGACGTCAGAGTTCCCGGGTTATGGCTAGAAAGGATCCGTCTAGTGTAAATATGACGTCACGTTCTCGTTGTAACTCTCGTTGTAATCGGAGCGGCTCGGAAACACATCTACAGCAGTAACATGATGCAACATACACATTAATGCAGCAGCAATATTAATAGAGAAACATCAGACTTAATAGTAAAACACTGCAAGGGAACATTGTATTGCACCAGGAGCTATCTTGGGACTTTTACTGCGACAACGTTGACTTGCCTGTGAATAAAAAATAAACCATAGTGTTGGTGATCTACAGTGTTGTCATTCTTCTTTGAACAGCAAGACCACTAACACTCTATTTCAACAATCACACTCCCTGTCATTTACATAATTAATAGATAGTTTAGCTTCTCACCATCATTTGCTGTGGCCAACTGATGTTAACGATCGTAACTGAAAGGCTGCCTGCCAAACGTAAACATTCAGCCACGTGACATTCAGCCAAACTCTCGCGAGAGTTTTACACAAGACGGATCCTTTCTAGCCATAACCGAGTTCCCGTTGGCCGGCAAAATCTAAATCTCTTCGGTCACAATAATTTCCCTTTAGCACAATACCGCTTCAGTTGCGCCACTTATGTGACAGACAAGAAGAGTATGTGACAGACAAGAATAGTCAATTCTAATGTCTAACACTTAATGTGGAGAAAGAGATGTCCTGTATGGGTTGATTGTGCGTTGATCTGTTGGTAATGCCTCGGGGTTCCGGTGGGCATGTAAACAAATGCATAATGCTGCGCTTATACTTTGTGGCCTCACCCAGTTGCATAGCGACACTTATTGTTTAGGTGTCTTTTAATAAGCAGGTAGTCCTCTCATTAGCTAGAACTAGCTAGATCTGATCAATATGGACATAAACGCGAGTGAAGTCTAATCTGACGGGAGAGAGAGATCAGCTGCTGCTGATGAGTCGACACGCAGTTCTGCATGATCACATGCAGCGGTGAGCGGACAAGACACACACCTTAGAATATCACACGTAGCTTTTTTAATTACCCCTCAAACTATCGTAACTAGTTATAGATATGTTTAGTTTTTACTGTCGGGTCACTCATTACTGGATCCGCGAGCTGCATGATACTGGCATAATAGATTGCCCGATCGGGCAACCAGCAGGTGAGGCTTCATTGCCCGAGCTAAATACTAGATGGCCCCGGGCCATCGGGCAGTCCTTAATGTCGAGCCCTGTAAAAAGCTGTCAAGTTTACAGTGTTAACAAAATAAAATATGCTGCTGTTTCTGGTTTAGTTTACGACGGGTATATTTTGTTATTGTTTTGATATTTGTAACACAAAAGCGATGGAAAAACCCCACAGCAACACAGAAAATATGGTCTTAACATGACCCAGCGGAGTAGTTAATAAAAAACAATAATATCAAGACAAATTATTACTACTAACTTTATTGTGAAATTAAAACAGAACGAAATTCTATTATCCCAGGAGGGGGTCAGATACCTACTGAGTGTCGCCCCGCTACTGTCACTCCGGATCAAAAAGCAACTCAGGTGCACCGACAGAGCGGCCAGCTCGGACACTCCCCTGGCCGAAGTCAGGGCAAACAGCAAAGCTGTTTTCAATGATAGTGCCTTCAGGGAGGAGAGCTCCAGAGGCTCAAATGGTTCTGTGACCAGAGCCTCGATCAACAACGGCAGATCCCATTGTGAGGAGGAGGCATGCACTACTGGGCGCTGTCTCCTCAGCCCCTGCAAAAACCGCGTCATAAGCGGCTGACAAATCTTTCATGGCAGGACGAAATGGCTGCTGCATACACTTTAATTGTGGAATAAGCAAGCCCCCTATCCAACAGTATCTGTAAATAGGACAGAATAGAGCCCAATGTACATGATAGAGGCTCTAGACTCCTCTCCTGAACGTGCGTGTGGATAGGGAGTAGCCAAACGGTAGTCTGTTGTACTCGTAGGCTACCCCCTGGAAGGCAAAACGCAAATACTTTGTGCTTTGGAGCAATTTTTGACATGAAAGTAAGCGTCCTTCAGGTCGATGGTTGTGAACCAATCGCCCGGCTGCCCTAGTTCCAGTAATTGGTTTACATATGGAAATTTTTGCAGGCAATGTGCTGATTCAGGCTGCGAAGATCCAGAATGGGTCTGAATTCTCTGTCTTCTTGGAAACCAGGAAGTACATGGAGTAAAGCCCATTTTCTCTCTCCTGAAAGTGCACAACAGACACAGCCTGTTTTTGCAACAGGGCCTGCATCTCTGTTGAAAGGAAACCTATCTCCTCCTGGGATGATAGATTTGCCTCTCTTAAGCCTCTGAATGGAGGAGGGACGCTGGAGTGAGTACCCCAGTTTCAGTGTCCTGTCCATCCATTCTGTCAGTACACAGCTAAGCTTCCATTTCCCAAAAGACTGTGTTAGGGGACCTTCAAGCAGCTGTGGAGTCGCAGCTAAGAACTGGCGGCCCACTCCGCCGCCAAACCTTCCAGGAAGATTGGCTCATTGGGGGTCCTTGAACACAATGCGGCACGCTCTCGTGGGGCAGCGGCTCTGTCCTAATGTCTCTTTGAAACGGACATTATCGGGAAATGTTGAATTGTGGAGACAGATGACTCTTACTCTGGGATACATGCGTTTAACTGAATGCATTTTTCACACACATCACTCTAGAACTAGGGTTACAATACGTAACCCACTGTTCTTCTGCGGAGGTCCCTGAACGCACTGCGGCCACACTCACGGGGGCCGCGTGCCCTCGTATTAATGCTGTGTTTCACATTCAACGGTGAAACGCATTAATCGGAGCTATTATACCAGGCAAGGTGTATTTTCTGACAATAGCACGCCGGCAATAGCGTCTCTTGAACCCGCACAGCAATTTATGCGGTTTATTCCACTCACGTGCCTTTACTGGAGTTTACAGCGGGGCGGCGAGTGTGGGACAGCGGCGTGATCCCCCTGCGACATCAAATAATCGCTCTGATCCGGTGAGGTGGGGGCCTCTTGCGGAAGAGCAATGAGCGAGATGCCCAACACACCCGTGTTTATTTGCAGCCGCCCTGTCATGCGGCAGTGGGGCAGAGGCTCTCTGCCCAGCCTGCTGCCTGCTGGGAGCAGATGGGCGCTCCGCCGCCATAGTCATCACCTAGGGGGAAGTACAGACCTGGGCGGTGGACTTCCATGGACGCCGGACCCGGAAGTGCCCGACAACGAGCGCCTCGGCCATATCCTGGTCCCCCAAACATTCGAAGCAGAGGTGGTGGGGATCGGCGCCCGCAATTAAGCCAGGGCACGAAGGACAGGCCCGGGTCTCTAGAAGTGGCGACTCCATGAAGGTATGATAACTCTTTCTTCTTCTTTCAAACGTTTTACTTTCTCTGCTTCAGTTGTTGTTCGCTTGCTGAAGAGAAAAGGATGACAGTCAGGCAGTGTGGCCACCTTATATATGGTGGGCTTGCGCACGCATTCAGGTAGGCCCGCCACACGTTTATAGATATCTCAGTAGGTGAATGCTCGCATAGTATGGTTAAGAGGTAGTATCCACAGAGTCCAGTAGAGGACGGAGCCTGTGTAAGATATAACTTAGGTTTTCCTGTAAACAACTGGTCGTTGTCTGTTTACGTAACTGCCACATGGTGACTTTATGTTTTTTTTTGGACACGTGCAAAGAGGATGGGGTAGAGAAAAGATAATACTAAGAAATGCAGATACATGGATTAAATCGTAAAAATCAAAACTAGGGGTGTAACGGTATACGTACTAGGGTTGCCAGAAACTGACCATGATCAAAATCGATTATTCGGCAGCCCTGGCGAATAATAATCAATTATTCGACCAAACCCCCCCCACCGCGGGAGAGAAAAAAAAAACTTAGACAACAGGAATTCCGTTATTTTCTTTACTGGAACATGTTTAACAGTACAAACAAAATAAACGATAAATAAATCAACATGATGTTGGTTTATTTTTTGTTATTTTCTAAAGTGCCTGCCATTGCCTTTATTTGGAGATGCGCTATGCGCAGCAGCGCTGCGTCTTTCTCTGTAACCTCTTTGGCGTGCTTCGCACTCAAATGCGAACGCATTGTTGAGGTTGAGCTGTGATAGACCGTCTTCCTTTGGACTTGTAAGTACGAAGTAGTTCCACGAGGAGGAACTCTTTTTACCTGCCGCTTTGTTCATCTTTAGTCGCACGTGTGAGGGAGAGGGGGGGTGGCGGCGGGGTCGGTGTGTAGCGTGCTGCAGCAGCAGTCTGCTCTGCACGCAGGCTTCCTCCAAGTTTACAGTAAAACAAACTGGTGGTGTGAGCAATGGCCATTTACAATTATTAATAATATTACTATTATTAGCATTAGTCTATATTTTGGTTGAAACTAAGCCAGAAAAAAAACAAAAACAAATAATAATTAAAATATATATAAATAAAATCGATTTTTAAAAATAATATTCGATTACGGAGACTGTAACGAATATTCGAATAATCGAATAATCACTGGCATCCCTAATACGTACGTACATGTGTGTACGGACAAAGACAGGTGGACCGAACCAAAGCTGTTTGTCGGCATTGTTCAACTAAAATTGGTTACGCGGCTGGCAATACATCAAACTTGCACACTCATTGGAAAAGACATCACCCAAACCTGAATATCACCGGTACCAAAAGAAAAAAGACTGAAGTGCAAACCCAACTCCCGCTAGCATTTAAGCCTCCACCACTCACAAAAACTTCAGACCGAGCCAAAGCTATTACAAACGCCAAATATCCTTATGTTGCCATGTTAGCAAAGCGCTACCTGGCTGTATCTGCTACCTCTGTCCCTAGCGAGAGGGTGTTCTCCACAGCAGGAGACATTGTTAGTGCCAGCAGGTCTGCCCTTTTGGCAAGCAATGTGGACAAATTAATTTAAAAAAAATGAAAATACAATGACAAGCAAGTCATAATGTCAAACTGGCTGCTTAGGTACTAGTACAGTTCAAATACAGATTATTTCAGTTCATCGAAATGCTGCACCTTAATGTTCCTTTTATTATATTTTGTATTTATTTAAGTAAATATTCACAGTTTAATAATAATTAAAAACCCAAAACTAATAGTTTATGTTTTGTGATCATTTTTCCTGCTGTACCGAAAACGTACTGAACCATCCATCCATCCATCCATCTTCTCCCGCTTATCCGTGGTCGGGTCGCGGAGGTAGCAGTTCCAGCAGAGAGCCCCAAACTTTCTTTTCCCTGGCCACATCAACCAGCTCTGAATGGGGGATCCCAAGGCGCTCCCAGGCCAGAGAAGAGATATAATCCCTCCATCTGGTTCTAGGTCTACCCCTTGGTCTCTTCCCAGCTGGACGTGCCTGGAACACCTCCCTAGGGAGGCGCCCAGGTGGCATCCTAACTAGGTGCCCGAACCACCTCAACTGGCTCCTTTCGACGCGAAGGAGGAGCGGTTCAACTCCGAGTCCCTCCCGGATGACCGAACTTCTCACCTTATCCCTAAGGGAGACACCAGCCACCCTGCGGAGAAAACCCATCTCGGCCGCTTGTACCCGCGATCTCGTTCTTTCGGTCATGACCCATCCTTCATGACCATAGGTGAGGGTAGGAACGAAAATGGCCCGGTAGACAGAGAGCTTTGCCTTCTGGCTCAGCTCCCTTTTCGTCACAACGGTGCGGTAAAGAGACTGCAGTACCGCTCCCGCTGCTCCGATTCTCCGACCCATCTCACGCTCCATTGTTCCCTCACTCGAGAACAAGACCCCGAGATACTTGAACTCCTTCACTTGGGGTAAGGACTCATTCCCTACTTGGAGTGGACAGTCCATCGGTTTCCTGCTGAGAACCATGGCCTCAGATTTGGAGGTGCTGATCCTCATCCCAGCCGCTTCACACTCGGTTGCGAACCGATCCAGTGAGTGCTGAAGGTCGCAGACCGATGAAGCCATCAGAACCACATCATCTGCAAAAAGCAGTGGTGAAATCCTTAGTCCACCGAACTGCAGACCCCCTCCCCCACGACTACGCCTCGAAATCCGATCCATGTATATTACAAACAGGATTGGTGACAAAGCGCAGCCCTGGCGGAGGCCAACCCTCACCTGAAATGGGTCCGACTTACTGCCGAGGACCCGGACACAGCTCTCGCTTTGGGAGTACAGAGATTGAATGGCCCTGAGTAGAGACCCCCTCACCCCATACTCCCGCAGCGCCTCCCACAGTGACTCCCTGGGAACCCGGTCATACGCCTTCTCCAAGTCTACAAAACACATGTAGACTGGATAAGCATACTCCCAGGCCCCCTCCAGGATCCTTGCGAGAGTAAAAAGCTGATCCGTCGTTCCACGACCAGGACGGAGTCCGCATTGTTCCTCCTCAATCTGAGGTTCGACAATCGGCCTGACCCTCCTTTCGAGTACCTTAGAGTAAACTTTCCCGGGGAGGCTGAGTAGTGTGATGCCTCGGTAATTGGCACACACCCTCTGATCCCCCTTTTTGAAAAGGGGAACCACCACTCCGGTCTGCCACTCCTTCGGTACTGTTTCCGACTTCCACGCAACGTTGATGAGACGTGTCAACCGTGACAGTCCCTCAACACCCAGAGCCTTCAGCATTTCTGGGCGGATCTCATCCACCCCCGGGGCTTTGCCACTGTGAAGTTGTTTGACGACCTCAGTGACCTCCCCCCGGGAGATTGGTGTCGATCCCCCTTCATACTCCAGCTCTGCCTCTAACATAGAGGGCGGAGTTGTCGGGTTCAGGAGTTCCTCAAAGTGCTCCTTCCAACGCCCTAACACTCCATCAGTTGAGGTCAACAACGTCCCATCCTTACTGTACACAGCTTGGATGGTTCCCTGTTTCCCCTCCTGAGGTGTCGGACAGTTTTCCAGAACAACTTTGGTGCCGCCCGAAAGTCTTTTTCCATGTCTTCTCCGAACTTCTCCCACACCCGCTGCTTTGCCTCGGCCACGGCTGAGGCTGCTGCCCTTCGGGCCTGTCGGTACCTTGCAACTGCCTCGGGAGTCCCCCGAGATAACAAATCCCTGAAGGCCTCCTTCTTCAGTCGGACGGCTTCCCTGACCACCGGTGTCCACCAGGAGGTTCGAGGGTTACCGCCCCTTGAGGCACCTAGGACCTTGAGACCACAGCTCCCCGCCGCGGCTTCGGCAATAGAGGCTTTGAACACCGACCACTCTGGTTCAATGTCCCCAACCTCCACAGGAATGCCCGAAAATCTCCGCCGGAGGTGTGAGTTGAAGGCCTCCTGAACTTGGGCCTCCTCCAGACGTTCCCAGTTCACCCGAACTACACGTTTGGGCTTACCAGGTCTATCCAGAGGCTTCCCCCGCCACTCGACCCAACTCACCACCAGATGGTGATCAGTTGACAACTCCGCCCCTCTCTTTACCCGAGTGTCCAAAACATACGGCCTCAGGTCCGATGATACGATAACCAAATCGATCATGGACCTTCTGCCTAGGGTGCTCTGGTACCACGTACACTTATGAGCATCCTTATGTTCGAACATGGTGTTTGTTATGGCCAATCCATGACTAGCACAGAAGTCCTGTGCGTTGATCTGAACGTACTGAACCGTGACCTAAAAACCGAGGTACGAACCGAACCGAAATGTTTGTGAACAGTTACAGCCCTAATCAAAACATCAATCATGAAATGGAGAAAGACGGTATAAGCCTGTTTTTTTTGCAGTTGGTTACTTGTTTCCCCCCCTCCCCCCCCTCCGCCAATGGCTGCAGCTGCTTGAGCACTTGCCATGTTCTGGAAATTGGCAAGGAGGATCAGATGGCTGTCACTCAAAATCATAAAGATTTCTTAACACGGTTTTCTAGTTTTTGTAACATTGTACCGCTTTTTCTTTTTGGTCATTCATTATACATCCCTATGGTGTAATCATGTTCATGGTAGGGTATAATAACAATCAGACTAGCTGATATGTGTTGCCTTTGTAGGGCAGCACGGCTTCAGAAAGATTGGCTATAGAAGTTTACAGACAAATAGAGAGAAATGTTTGGTACTCATTTCATTTGTTCAGCTGTACAAAGGATTACACTTGTGCTTGGTCAAACCATGCTAAGCATAGCTGTTTATCCATTAGGCCTTTGTTGTCATCTCCACAAATCTGCACTGAGTTAACATCACATTTCAATTGTAAAAATGTACAGGAAAGGCTCACCTGAGGCCTAATTCTTCTGCTACCTTCTGGTATTCATTGTAGGACATAAGCCCGAGATTCAGTAAGTGTTAGCTCACTCTTATCATGGTATTTTGATGTGAATAAAAGACAACTGAGCTAGTGAAACAAGTACAAGTGTAAAGAAAATAACTAAAATGACAAGTCAGTGTCTAGTGAGTGATTTGAGCTATGGTTCCAGACAATTCTATTATAGTTGGCCCTCATTTATTAATAGCAAATATGAAAGGAAACACCACACAATTGTAATAAATTCGCTAAGCTGAACAGCCAATCAGAGTGATTTCTTTAGCCGACGGCGGAAGGTGTCGGCACGGCCGAAAAGACACGACGGGGCAGGACCATGGCCAGGACACACCAAGCCGATTTCAGCTTAGCGAATCAGTGCATGAGAAGCGAAACGGAAGTGAGGGACCCAAACAAACTGTTAAGAAGGCAAATCTGAGATTTAGGCCCATTCCCAAACCGCCTCCTACACCCTACCCCTCCGTTTGCGCGTTCACGCGGAGGGTCCGCCATATTGAGGGCTGTTCCAAAGCAACGAGTGTGGAGCGGTGTGGAGGGGGAGTGGGCTATCAAGCCCTCAAACAGCGAGTCTGCAGCGGTGCTGACTTGAGACCGGTCTCTACCTGAACGGAGTCACGCTGTGTGTGTCCGTCAGGAAACACGCTGTTTACAAGTAGTTCCAGCAATCATCCACTGGTAAATTGCGATGTTAACAACCTCATGATAACCTCATATGTTTTTAACTTAGGATCATACCTGTGTTTAGTCTAGAAAAAGTTAAATGTGTGCATTTTATTATAAAGTTGTGTATATTTACAGACCGTTGCAAAAACTAAGAAGCTTATAAACATCAGGTTTAAAACTAAAAGAGCTTTGAAATACAATGAAAGATGTTTGGAGTTTTATTTGAGTTATTCATTTAAACTTTTTGTCTAAGGGCTGCTGATTGGAAACCGTTGTTACATACAGTTACGGCATTTCCTGTTTCTGCCGGAGAGAGGGGAGGCCTTCCCAAAGCTTGCTGCTGTATTTACTCCCTCCATCTGACAGGAGGGAGCCTCGTTGAGTTGCGAGTGTGGCTACAGACGGAGTTCACTCCGTCACGGAGGGGTAGGGTCGAGGGAGTGGTTTGGGATTGGGCCTTAATTTAACTCCAGCTCTCGACACAGGTTCGGGAAAGCCCCATGAGCTTCTCACAGTAGAGTGAAAATGGAACGCACACGCTATTTGTTGTTTGTTTATATTACGCAGTCTGTTCTTCTTCTCTCGGTGTATCACGCAGTCTGTCTTCCTGTTGTTGCATTTTTGAATGAAAAATACACACTACCGCCGCCTGCTGGTAAGGAGAGTTATTGCCATTCACGCATGCGCGTGCTACTTGGCCGTCGGCTGAAGTCTTTGCGGTGTGTTCCAGTATGGTTCCAGTGCGACTGTTGGCCAAGACGCAGGAGACGTGAGGCAACACAACAGTCGGGTGCGTCGGGATGTGTTCTTTGGTGTCAGATTGGTGTGTAGGGGACTTTAGGCTATCACTTCATAGTGACAAGTGTTTTTTTTTTTGCTCTATATAAAATAAAAAAAACATCACATTGCATTTCTGTGTGAAGATGATCAATGTCTGCATTAATTACCTCAAATTATTAGTCATTATTTAAGGTCAGGTTTAACTTATATTAAAGTATTAATCATATAAAGTTAAGTTTAATGAAATAAAGCAAAATAAATTTAGCTCGCTCAATTTAGCATTAAACATACACAATTTGTTACCTTTTAATAATACAATACAGTATGCACTTGGAAAGAGGTGTTGTGGCTGCTTTCACCTTACAAAGATTTTTTTTTAAATATTTCCTCTTATCTAAAAAAAAAAAAAGGCATGTCACGCATGTCACAGATTATATCCGAGCATGGATAATGCAGAAATGAAATCCTTAAATGCCCGGCTAAATGAAGCACTTGTGAAATTACGGAAGGTAGTGCCTAAAGCAAGTCATGCTCCCTGTTCCGTTAAATGACTGCTTTTTAATAATTTTCAGCTTAGCGATAGCTTTCCTTTATAATATACAATTCTCACGCCCTGACTATTTTTACCAGTCTTCCTTCAGTGTCACTGAACACCACAACTTAATATCCACCTGCAGGAGTGGCAACAACATTAGCAACAGTGAATGCTTTGGGTCTGCACAGCAACTGAGCATGAGCTTGTTTACTCTGGCCTCTCATCTGATGGTTACCCTGAATGCTCAGTGATCCAGATGGGGAGCTTTTTATTTTCTATGGATAAAACCCTCTGCTGCTTGGAACCGTTTGAATTATGTGGCTTTTGTTCTCATTTCCTCATTAGCAATGCCTTATGGTTTTAAATGTTTGTGAAATTCCAAATAATCAAACTGTATTAAGCACCGTAAAGCCATGCCCCAAAAATAACAGATGTATCATTTACAAGTAAATGTCCCAGATGGATTCACATGGGTAAAGCTTATTCAACTGGGTGTTACCTTTTGAACCAACTGTAATGCCTTGGATAATTGCATTCTCTGTCTCTGGTTATTATTCATCAGTTAAAGGTCAAGAGCATTATTTTGCAACACAAAGCGAGCATTTCATTGTGTGGGCCAGTACCCAGTCTTCTGGTTGCTTAGTCACTTTGACATGCATTTTAATGTCAAATAAAAAAAACTGAGCCCTGACAGACAGCCATTACTGCAAGTGAGGAGCCTTTGTGTAAACCTGGGGTCTAATCACTTATTCAATCACCAAGCATTACATCCCTGCTTTCCTCCACTCACTAACACTCCCTCCTCTAAAAAGCAGCTTATTTTCGATTTCAAACCATGGATACACTTGAATTAAATAAATAAATATATATACGTCTGGCCATAGACAGGGGCTAATTGGTTCTCTTGGTGGCTGTAATTTAATTAGAACCCATTGTCATGTTAACTAGGAATTTCAGCGAACCATAGAATATCTCTATGGCTACATCCAATACAGTCCCGTTTTAAAATGCTAAACTTTTGCTACGCTAATAGCTAGTGTCCACACTACTCTGGGGGTTTTGAGCCAGTACAACTATCTGGCTTTTGTTATAGTCAGGACAGTCTGAAATGAGGAAGTTTTTTAAAAACAGTGACAGACACCCACGTTAATTTCTTCTTCAGTCATGATGTATCCTTCTGTGATTTGTCATGTCCCTACCACCTGACCTCGAATAATACAAACTGAAATATCTGTGTTTACGGAGATTGTTTTTGTTTTAAAGCGCTCTTTTAAACACTTCTTACAAACAAGCATGGAATGAGAGAAAATCTAAAAAACATGGAAGGCTGTGCTTCACCTAACTAAATAATCAGTAGCCTACGATGTAGACAAGATCACAGGAGCCTGCCTAAAAGTTCAAAACGGCAGACTACTTGTTTAGCTCTTGTGAAACTAATCTTGTAACCGTCAATACTGAGGACAGTGTGCACAAAGCCAGATTGTACCGAGTGAGGATCAGACTTCCCTTAGTCACACAGAACAGAAGGGTTGTACTTTTTTACTACTTAAATACACTCTGCACATAGTCAAGATCTATCAAAGGAACAATGAGAAAGTGTACATTCATATAGTTCCAATAATGTTTTGTAATGGAACATTAGACTATAATGAACAACCAAAAAGTATTCTTTATGGAGCCACTAAAGTGCAGTGAACCAGAGAAACACAGCTCCTGCCATGTGCTATATTACCACTAGATCTGCAGACTGCACAGAAAGAACCATTAGGGTTTTTAAATTGTTCCTCCAGAATGTAAAGAGTCTATAATGCCCAATTCTGTGCAATTCTAAAGAGTAATCTTCTAAGGTGTATAGGGCAACCATTATCCCGCAGATCACCTGCCCCTGGAGATATGGCAGTCCTCTCACCTTGCACCTGCTGATGTTTGGCACCACAAGCTTCACACATTTCATCCCTGCATCTGGATGCCACCAGATGTTCTTGAATAATTTCTCATACAAGTGAAGGTTTCTTCCCTTTGCAGCTGAACCTCAACAATTTCTCTCAATTCAGACACATCAAGACCTACACCATTTCTTCTCAGTTATGTCTTACTTTAAAACCTTCGCTGCAGTGAGGGGGATGTCAAAACCTAGAGGGAGGGACAGTGAAGAACCATTTTTCCACTCATTTAATTTGTCCCCTGCTGAAAAAAAAGACCTTAACCATATCCTGAAAAGTATAGCATATCTCAAATGCATCACAAAGTCCAAAAAGCAGATGGCTGTCTAGCAGGGCAACAATTCTTCATCTGAAAAGCTGAATAATACATGCATATCTTGCTGTGATCCAGCGAATTCAATAGCCTATAGAAAATACCAACGTAAACCATTTTGCTCGAGGCCGTTCTCTTTTCTCAGGTCCAGTCTCCCATAAATAATTTGCCTTCAACCTTCACATGCATAAAAATTGCAACTTGTTGGTTATGAGAGAGAACAGTGAGGATGCACTTTGAATGCCAATGCGGCGATGAATAAACAATGGCTCACTGCTCCAGGAGCAATGCAGAGCTGCCAGGAGACATTGCTTTGAGTCCACAGGCTCTCTTAATGTTTTTTTCACCACAGACCAAGCCTTTCAGTCAGCTCTGAATGGGAGGCTGTTTTAATCTGGGAGGGCGGGAAGAGGGGCACTTTAATAATTTCTAACAAAGCAACAATTCCCAAGGCACTTTGGACAACCTTGGATGATTCCTTCTGATTATCCTTCAGCCTCTCAAGCACACTTTAAACCATGATTGCATGGCATTTCTAAAGCAACAAGCTTATGGTAGTCTAGGAGTATACAGGCGCATACTCGTCTTCAGAGCAAGTCATCCACAGCCAAGGTAACTAGTAGTCAACCAGAGGGATCTTTCACACTCAATAACTGAGTATTCAAAATCACTATTAAGAAAAAAAAGGATTCTCTGCAATGTGTTTGAATAGATATGACCTGTCACAAAAGCAAATCAAAGCCTGTGATTTCCGAGAATAGGAGATGTATCATTCCTGCAGTGCTACAGTGCCTCCTTGTGGTGAGTAGAAGCCACGTGTATTATAGTAGCTCCTAAATTGGGGGTCAGGTGGCAATATTTTTACGAATTTAATTATCTAACCTTTTTCCTGGTTCAAAACACTAACCATTGTTATGGCATTTCATTATTTTAGTTTTTTTAGCAAGTTTAAAATACTCTTTCAAACATGTGGTTGAAAATATATTTGTTGTTGGTTGAACATAAACCTTTTCCCAAAATCCCACCGTATTTGAGTCGAAACTTGGAAAACATGTAATGATAAAAAGTTTCAATCAGAAGAAGAAATATATTGTATGCAGCTTGTAAGAATAGAACACAACACTAATGTTTTTTCTCAATCCTGGCTGGCTAGTTAAATATAGCCTATTTTACCTCCTTGACCAATATGTATGCTTGCAAATACAGCCACAAGTGTGTGTAAAAACATTGTGTCTTTTGAGTCGGAGTGAGTTGGTTTGGAGCCCAGATTGAAATTAAACACTGTTAGGATTGTCAAGTAAGTAAGAAGTGAGTTTACCAGACCTCTGTAGACTGCTCCTGTTGCTGCTACATTAGCAGCTACTGGCAGCAACACATGTGCGTTATGCTATTAGCATAACACACCTGAACCTCTGACGCAACTTTTGGCATTAATATTGCATTGTAGGTAATGTAGGCGGTATGTTTTAAGGAAATATAAATGTGTAAAATATATTTAAATAAATAAGCAGATATTATCTCTGTTTCCTCTGCAACTATTGTGGTATTTGTTTCTATCTATTGTGAGTCTGACAGTGTTATTTCAGTGCAATGCCAAACTCGGTAAGTAACCTCACTCTGATGATAATGCGGAAAAAATATATGAGACAAGAATTCAAACTATTATTGATATGATAAAGTATCTTTATTTGTTTAAGACTCACTAAAATAACGCATCTTAACAGAATATCCTATTCTACATGTCTGGATCTGAAACAGCTTCTTTATTGAAATAAACAACATCATATTTTATGTAAAACACCACATTGTTAAAAGTTTCCTAAAAGAGGAAAGAAATGTTCATGTTTGTGACAAAACCACAATGCCATACAAAATACACTTTTTCACTGAGCTGAATTAGTTAATTTGCAATTACAGTATGTGTAGCATATGGTAGCTTTGACCTTAACAGAAATCATAGCACTCATTGCTATTTAAAGATTGCATTATACAATGTGTGCTAAAGAAAAAAGATGAGGTTATCTTCCATTTTACCCCCCAAAAGTGCTAATTTGTTATTTATAAATGATTAAGAGCAAGCCGTTTCTTACAGAAAAAAATATATACTGTATATCAAGAGGATTCATGTACACCACGAAAAGACAATGTGTTTCATACACAGTTATCCTCAAAAGTGCTTGTTGAAGTCTGAGCAGACTGGGATATAAAAGAAAATGTACAGTACATTGGCCACATGTTAGCGGTGTGTTATTATACAAATATAATACATTTAAAATGAATGCTGTTGAGTACACATTCCTATACTGAAATCATATTAATAAAGCCAGTTACTTTAGTTTAGCATCTCTTGTTGTTTAAACATTAAATAAAATATATAAGCCATACATGCCTCTCTTAATGTTACTTCCAAATACATTTAAGACAATATCTGCATACTAGTTCCCTTTGAGCTCCCTCAAAATCCATTGCTAAATATGAAACTACCAGTGACGGAGACAGTATGATCCCAAGCAGTAATCTCACTTCACACATTTTAGCAGTTCCTGACGGTTTAAACAAACACACTTTCAACAGTCTGTTGGTCTGGCAGAGAATAAAGTGCTGTTCTCCTTTGGCCCCAATGTGATATCGGATAAAACCAGTGGTCATAATCAGTCGTAGACCCCGGCCTCTGATCTCAGTGCAGCATGATAAAAAGCCTCCTGACCCAGAGCCTTGGACAGCAGTCTGTGCCCGTGGGGAGACATGCAGCCCTGGCTGGGCAAATATCCTGCGATGGCTTTACTCGATCTTGTGGGTTTTGGTCTGGGCGCTGCATAATACTCCTCCTTGTGGTCATATTGTGTGGGCCGGACTTTAGTGCTCTGAGTCCTTCTGTTGGGCTGAGTGGAAGAAGATCCCAGATGTTCAGGATCTAGGGGGGATTTGGCATTGTAATGATAGTAGTGACGATTTTCTCTGGTGCTCTGCGACCTCCCTGGCCTCCTGAGGATGCCAGGTTTCACAATACCGGAGTAGCTGTTAACAGCGTTAGAACTTGTGAAACGATCCTGGTCATGGCCTCGTGTGTGGCTTCTGTTATTCTGTTCCACATTCTTGATGTTAGTACAGCCCCTTTCTGGAAGTGAAGGGACTTTACGAAGAGGTGGCTGGCGCGAGGAGCTCTCTTTGATCGGAAACTGCCTGGATGATCCTGGCACGGCACTCGACTGGCGACTATACTGCTGTCTGGTGACTTCATTGACTGCCTGTTGAGACCTCGAAGAAGATGGGGATGTAGCAGCCGCAATATTTTGAGTTTCTGTCCTGCTGGCAGAGAGGAGGCATGCGTTCCCGGGGTCAGACTTGCTTCTAGTGTGCACAATGTCTCTGTTTCTTGTGTCAGTCGGCGAGACAGGAATCTCATAAAGTGGCACATCTGGACACGTATTTTTAAGTCTGGAATGACTCTCCTGCTTGACTGGTTGGTATACAACTCTTTCCAAAACATCAGCATCTCTAGCCTCGTAAACGACAGTGTCCCTTTTTTCTATGTAGAGCTCCCTGTTCACAGGAGGAGCATGGTGTTGAGCGTAGTTGTAGTAATCCATTTGTCCACTTTCTCTCGTGGAGCGCATGGTGTAAGATTGACTGTGTCGGATACCTCTTTGCCTACAGGGCTCTACATAATAGCTGGAGCCATCAACTGGATTTATATCAGAATAGGGGTTTTGAGAATAGTCAGCATGTAAGTTCTCAAAATGCTGTCGTACAGGATAGATTCCAGTCTGAACCAGACTCTGATAGGGCGGCTCTTGGCTCGACGACTGCTCGACATAAAACATGGTGTCAGGGGGCAGGAAGTCTGTCTCTGCCAGCTCGTAGTGACTAATGTGAGGGGAGTGAAAGGAGCGGGCTCTCCGAATGGCTGGGTGCCCAACTGCTCTATCTTCTGACCTCTGCCATTGGCCTGGATGCCTGTGGCCCCCACTGATAAGGTGCTCATCTCTGGGGAAACGTCTGTATTGAGGTGACAAAGGTTGCCTTAAACCTAAAGTGCTGTAGCGGCCTTCAGAGGACTGCCTGTACATGTTTCTTGGCCCGAAAAGGTGACGTGGCAGGGCATCGGGCCGAGGGCAGTGAGGTGCAGGCATTCGTTCTGGTTGAATGGGCCGATGATGGCGATGATGTTTGCTGTAGCCATCCTCAACCAGGCCGAGAGGTCTGTCCTCCTCTGGGCTGTAGTGATGGGTTGAGGAGGGCTGTGAAGAACGTGGAATGACCTCCTCGATTGAGGTAGGCATGGAGGTCTCTGCCAGCACAGCGCGGAAATTAAAAACATTTATAGAGTCGGTGTTCACGTATATAGGAGAAGTTGATGGGCTCTGAGAGGAGCAGACAGGCTGGGTGGGTGTTGAAACCCCAACGCTCTGATAGGTTGGTTCTCCTTGTGTGGCATCTCTGAGCTTTTTTTCCTCCCTGCAGTCCCTCCTCTCTGCACTGCCTTCATCCAAGCTGCCTGACCCGAGCGGACTGACGTTAGGTGTGAAATTGCACATGCTTTCTGGTCTGTCGATGACCTGCAACGGCTCCAAGTCGAGGTGCGCAGGTAGGAACTGCACAGGATGAGGGCAGTGGTGCCTTTGAACAGGGCTGTGTCCTGATGTTTGCCACTGGGAACCAGAGGAGGCTTGAGGGCCACTATACTCCTGGGGGTGCGCTTTAAGATCGAGAACAGAGGGCCTGGGTGGTCTGTCCTGGGTGTGAGGAGCTTCCCGTCTCTGGGGGGGGTGCGATGGGGTGTTGTTTCGTCTGTGGGAGGCACCACTGGCCTTCTGGGCTGATTCAGCTAGAGCCAAAGCCAGCTTTCGCGCAGCACTCGTCAGGGGTGGGTGAGGAGGGAGAACAAACACTGAACTCATAAGTCTATCTGTTCCTGGGGAGGGATAAGACAAACAACGCTACAGTATGACAGGACAAACAAAGCTATGGTAACACATGATGGGACAAGACACAAAAGCTTTCATAAGAAACTACAGAATGCATTAATATTTAAATAATAATATATTATTACGTGTTTAATATTATGTATTATGTTAAAGAGGAGTGGTACTAACCTGGATCAGGGAGGTTCTGTGCAGGCTGACTGAGGTCGGTCAGGGCTGAAGCCTGGCTTGCCATGCTGAGTGGGCTGCAGTGTGGGTAGGCGGCTCTCAGCTCCTTGCCATCTGCCAGAGGAGCTTCACGCTTTTCCACTGGGGGAGAAGAAGAAGGAAGAGGTGGAGGAAAGGAGGAGGCCTTCTGAACATCTGCCTGGGTCTTAAATGATTTCTTTTTGAGTTTAGGAGAGAGCTGCTTGGAGGTAACCTTCTTCCTACCTTTACCAATAACTGGGCAAATATCTGGAGAATGATAGCCCCTTATGTTGTTGTTAGGAGAAGAGATGTGTTCTTCACTGGAACACACTGCACTCTTCCTCAATTTATTTCCGTCTTTGTTGCGTTGCAGCCCAGGCGTTGCAGAGGCTGGACTGCACTGAAAAGACATGGGGTCAAAGTCCAAACTATAGATGCCGGCAGCTGGCGGACAAAGATCGAGATCGTCCTCCTGTTGTGAAGGTGAAACACACGCTGCAGTGCGGACATGATCAGCACCATTATAACTCCCATTCAGGGGGTGGGGCCTGTAGTCGTCTTTAGTTCTGGAGTTTTGTACATTGTCTCTACAGTCACCGGAAAGGGCCTCACTAGTAGAACGAGGTCTGCGAGGGCGGTAACTCGGGGGATCCCCTGGGATGGAAACAAGCACATAAACATTTTTGACTGAATCTGATTTGATCACATACATACAGATTATATAAACAGCGTGTAGTTTGCAAAGTGTAAAAGTTACCTTCCACAGTGTGCAAAGAGGTGAGAGATTCCTCACTTTTGGTTGAGCGCAATGTGCCGCAGTCTCCTCTTCCACCTGCAAATGTATCAGAGCAATACAAATGAATACTTACCAGCTCTAAAAATAACATTTTCAACACATTAAAGTGTCAAGATTAACTTGGTAAAGGGAGGGATAACTAACCTGGCAGTGCAAGGCTCTTTATCTCGTTAGGCTCGCTGGGGTGTCGCTTCAGTTTACGTTTGGACACAGAGTGGGACTTGCCCAGGTGGAAAAATGAAAGCCAGTTCCCCACAGGAGACTTCTTAGCCTTAACAGGAGGTCGCTTGAAGCTACACACAAAGAAAATAATCTTCAACACTTGCTGTTTTGTCTGAAAGAGTGCAGCCTTAAACACAGCCATGAATAACGACAATCTAAAAACACTGGAGGCGTGTGGTGCAACCCCACTGCAGTCAGCATTTCGTTGTGTCCCTGGGCAAGACACTTCACCCCAAATTGCTCCTGTGGGGATTGCCCACAGTATTAAGTATGTAAGTCGCTTTGGATAAAAGCGTCTAACAATTGACATGTAATGTAATGTAACTAAACATTAGGTGCTCATTCTAACAATTAATTTGTACGCATCTTCAAATACTGTAAATTATACAAACCATTCTAAATGCAGAAAAAACACAACATCGGTCTTGTGCATGGGCTTTTGCTTAAGCAATAACTTACATGATTAATAAAGTTAAACAGAAATCGTTCAAAAAAAAAGTAAAATCTTTACAGGTTTACCTGATGTACTAATCGATTCATTGACTAATTAAGCATCCAGTCACATGCTCTACACCAAACATCACCATAAACAATTAAAATCACAAATGATGTTTACTCATGCTCGTGTAGCAGAATAATTGATATGATCAATAAAAAGGGGGGACGGTTCAGGCGTGTCATTGATTACCTCTCCATCGGGAGTTCGATGACTGTGTGGAACTTGCCGAGCAGAGCTCCGGGTCCCTCACCAACCTCGATGTAGTCACTCTGGGTGAGGGAGGGGGTGGTGGCCGGGGACCCCAGCTGTGACTGATTGCGAGCCTGGGCCTCCTCCAGAGACAGTAGCTTTGTGGATGGGGAGCATACCATCAGGGACTTGGGTCTGGCTAAAGTGTTGTTACCTGAAAGAAAAGGTGTTTAAAGTGTGTCAGAGGAACTTTTAACCTCAGAACAGATGCCACATGTCACTTTGTTTCTGATTTGCCCTACCTGTGCTTTCACGTATTATGGAGTTGAGTTTAGCGCTGAAGAGAGCCTCAGTGTTGTTGAGAATGAACTCCACCACAACAGATTGGATTCGCACCTCCATGAACGCAGCTGTGCCGCTAAAACAGGCAGACTCGATCTGTCTGGACCTAAAACACAGTGACAGAAAATGACAACCTATTTCACAGCTCTGGACCATTGGAGACATGCCCCAGTTTACTGTCACAGAAACATGAGAATAAAACGGCACTCTGGGCGTGATCAGAGCCAGTTTAACAGTTTGCATGCAGCCATTTATCTGGAATAATAGTTCAAAAGTCACCTGAGAAGGTTAGGCGCCCAGACAATAGCCAGGTTTTTAGTGTGCATGTTAGTGATGGGGCTGAATGTTGCCAAGCGGGAGAGGTGTCGCATAAGGTACTCCAGAGTCCTGTAGGCAATACAATGCAAATGTTCATATTTGGGTCATAGGGTAAATCAATCCATAGCCCCCATCATACATTTTAAGTGCTTTACAGATGCCTGACAAACTACAAATAGGAATAAGGGTGGACAATAATAAAATGAACAATGCACACAAGTTAAGTAAAAATACAAATAAAACAGCCTGGAATAAAAACGAAATCATTAAGATAGAATAAATATACAAAACTTAAGGACTAGAAAATAAGGGTTGATAAGAAAAGAGTAAACAAATAATACAGTTTTACAATTAAAATACAATAAACCACCATTAACACTGTTATCCCGCTTAGCATCAGCAGGTTAAGTTTAGTGCATCTTAGAAAAAGCATGATAAAAATACTTTTTAAGTAATGCCAATGCACAGCAGGGATGTCATGCTGGACTGATCAGACTTGCATTATATTTATTCAAAGCCAACTTTCACATCTCTGAGCAGAACATTTGATTTGGTTCAGACATAAAAAGAAACTGATAGAGTGGCAGATCAACACAATTTAAATGTGCATCACAGCATTGACAGTTCTAAAAAAGGGAACGCTGTACCAAAACATACAATAACACTTCAGGCCACCAGGGTGCATCTGTGAGCTTCAAACCTGACCTGTAGTGAGGAGGAGGCAGCTGCTGGATGACATTGTGGATTTTGACCAGCCTCTCTTCATCTGAGGCTGCAGACACGGCCTCCTGTGAAGATAAAACGCACATCACTGAGGCTGATAATCACAGCTGCTCTAACAGTCCCACACTGGTTTTCCCTTTTATATTCAGAGCAGCCAGTGTTTGGCCTCACTTTATCTACTATTCTGTTTTAACATGCACATCCCCTGCTGTTCCTAGAAAGCTAACAATAATGCAATGACCCCATTTTTAGCAGCACTTCAAACTGAACAAAAAATGTTTCATTGTTTCTCCAGCTCTTTGATCATAACTGGGTAAATGGATATCTGTCCCCAGCAGCTTTTTCTCTCCTTCCATTGTCATATCTATCCCAAGCATAAGTCCCTGCCCCAGTTTCACAGCTCTGGGTCTTACTGAGAATCTTTCGTAGAGCTGGTAGGTGAGCAGAGGGTTGGGCAGCTCTCTGAAGTACAGCTTGCAGAGGGAGCCCACTGAGTGAATATCCTGCCTGTAGGCTTCCTTGCTCAGGTCTGGGATCTGTTCTGAGTCAAACTCATGCCTAGACAAAGACAGAAAGAAAAGTAATACATAGGACAGCGTGGGAGTCATCTCACTGACCATCTGTCAGTATGAAAGCACAACAACAAAATAAATAATATCAGCTACTTTCGACAAGGTTTGTGCTCCAAAGCGAAAAACGTTCCTCCACAAACAAAACATAAAGTAAATGTAACACTGAGGCGGAGCATGTAAGAAACCACTTCCTTGTAAACTGAAGCAATTTTTTGGGTGAGAAAATTCCCTTGATTGGCTGTCAACACCACACTCGTTTTCGAGCCTCCCATTTGATCAACTAATGAGCTGGTTTCATGAATTCCTTCTGGCAAACATAAAATAAATGAGAAAATCATTTCAACCTTCAAAGCTGCACAACTTGAAGGAAATTGTATTTTAGAACAAGCAACTCCAAAACAACACTTGGAAAACGGTGTCTTTCATGTTGATTGTGAACTTGCAGAAGTTAACACTATTTTATTGATACCTTCTGCACATTTGGCTACAATTTCTAATCAATACAAAGTACAAAATGGGGACCAACCTCAGTTTCTGGATGTTGGAGGAGATCCCAGACAGTCTGTAGATTCCATCCACGACTCCATGTTTCTCTATGAATTCAGCACAGCTCTTCACCACCTGCGGGACTACAGGAGACAGAAGAGAGTCATGAGTCTGCAACATGAACCAATGTTAAAATGAATTCATCATTCAATACACCTGGGTAGAAGCAAACTTTGAAAGTTAAGAACTTGTTGCATCTAGAGTTGATTTACCTTATGTTTCCTCTTAACAGGAAGAATGGTGAAAATATGAGAGAAATGAGAATGTTGCAGCATGTTGTATGAAAGTGTCAGAGGAACGCATGTAGCTTTAATCCAATATTCTGTTTATCATGACAACATTAATGATTGAACTTGACGGGGGCTTCTGCTCTAACAGGCAGTTCAACAGAGGTTTGAAAATACAGAGATAAAGACACAGCTTTTGGCCAATCTACACGAATCTATGCAAAAGACAGCACCTCTTGCTGGCAGGTTTTTACCACCACCGACTCATTTCACATCAAACATCCCAGCAATGTATCACAAATCCCTCATACAGGCAGCAGACTCACTGGCTAATCCCTTCTCCGGATATTTACGAGTGTGAACTGCCGGCAGGTAAGAATTACACGATAGAGTAGGGGGGAAAAGAGGAGCCATTGTAGGAATAATTTACCCTCATGTCCGGAGTTGTGGAGATATTCCCCCAGGTCGCAGCCGAACACTCTCTCTCTGAGGATACCGCGCTGCCGCAGCTTCTGGGGCGTCGGGCGAGACTTCATAAAGGTCCTCAGAAACGTGACCAGCTTCCCATGCTTCTTACACACTGATTAAGAAGACACATAAACATATAACAGCCACTTTAAATCAATCTGTCTCACATCCTCAATGCAAGTGTTAAATAAATCATCATACAGAGGGTGGGACACACAGTGAAGAGTACCTGGCTTCGGCACGGAGCTTTGAACACCGGGGGGAATCTTGTCATTTATCAGCTCCACACAGTCGCAGGGGAAGAAACCAACCTGCAGGTAGAGAGAAGGGGATAAACAGGGAAAAAACAGGAGGCAGAGCTGGGGAGAAACTATACATTTAAAAGGACCAGTGGGGGTGTTTGGTGCTGAGGCAGACTGTAGCAGGGTGAAGGTTCAGAAATAGGTCAGTAGGCATGAGGGTACAAGCGGCCTCAGGCTGAGAACAGCTGGTTTACGTTCCTATTGTTCAAAGCATCTCAGGGGGTGGTCACATAAATGTATGCTATAGCTTACCCTGCCTATAATATATGAAATAACTTGACCATAAGCTGATGCTTAATAATGTGTTAAGATCTAATATATCAGCTTAATCCTCTTCTTCCTCCTTATCTAACAACAGGGGATCAGGGAGGTATAAAGGCCAACAGCTTTTAGCAGAACCTTAGCTCAATTTTTCTATAAAGTTTCCCATCAGGCTGTGTTTGCCCCCATATTACCATTCCAATCCAATCTATAGGATTTCAAATCATCCCCTCTCATACCAAAGCCCATCCACACATTGATTCATTGGGAAACACATCACAAGTGAGGCTTAAGATCCCGATCTCTGTTTCACTGTGAATTTAATCACTATGGTTTCATCACAGGAAGAGCAGAAAAAGTTGTTCTTTCAATGCACTCATAAAACCTAATTGTGAATGCAGCACAGCAGATGATTTACCTGGAATCCATGTTTCCCTCTCCACCAGCCTGTGTCTTCTTTGGGAGGCATATCTATGACAGACACAATGTCCCCCACCTGGGCCAGGGTTTGGTGATGAGAATAAAGTGTGATCACAGCTGAGCACATCAGGATCAGACATATACATACTGAAAGCAAAACATCTAGTACAAATATGTATGGTCGAAGATGAAAAAAGGATTGATTAATGCAAGATTACAGTATGTTGTTTTATATACAACCCTGTCTCCTAAAAATTACGTTCCCACAGAACTAAACTGCATTCTCAATTACGTTCAGCTAGAAACGTATTTTCTCCCACGTTACGTTCCTTATGAACGTATCTCAAATACGTTTATTTTCTACATATCTTTGCTATTTATTGTCTTGCTTATGATAATGATAAGTCATAAATCATAGTTATAAATATCATTTTAGAGAACACATTTTAAATCAGTAGGCGGGGCTGTAATTTTGCCAGCTGTTACTCTCATGAGAGAGGCAGAAAATAATAGTTTTAACATGCCAAAAAGCTGCTGTGTCGTTTATTGTATCTCAAACATTAAAACAAATCCAGAGTTACGTGTTTCTGTACTTCCTCTAAAGGCCCAGATACACGGGCCCGAAATTGGCAGTAAATGGGAGTTGGGCCGAACATGAGCGTGGGCACGCCCTATTCGGAGTGGTGTGCGCCGCACCGTCGGGTCTTTTCTGCCGACCTGACGCCCTTTCTTGCCGATTCGTCGGGAACACCACCGGAAGTTGGACAAAGGGATAACACTGATTGGCTTTTCAGCTAGCGAATCAGTGCATGAGAAGCGTTAACGGAAGTAAGGGAGGTAAACAAATGATTTAAAATTGAAGATGGAACACACACGGACGGCTATTTCACCTCATCAGTTTATAGAGCTCCTGTTCGTTCATGTTTTCAATGGACGAGAGTGAAAATGGAAAGAAAAACGCTGTTTGTTTATATCACAGTCTGTTCTTCTTCTCTGTCTTCCAGTTGTTCCGGTTGTTGCCTCTTTTGAATGATGAATACACACTACCGCCGCCTGCTGGTAAGGAGAGTTATTGCCACTCACGCATACGCAGTTCATACGTGCTCGGCTCGGATTTGCGGTGTGTTCCAGTGCGCGAAGTCGGCAAATACGCAGGAGAGTCCGGCGACGCAACAGTCGGTGTCGGCGTCGGCCACTTCTCAGGTGACTGCCCGGTGTATCTGGGCCTTTGAGCATGGGCAAGCCCTATTCGGAGTGGTGTGCGCCGCACTGTCGGGTCTTTTCTGCCGATCTGACGCCTTTTCTTGCCGATTCAACATGTTGAATCGGCGTCGGGAACACCACCGGAAGTCGGACAAAGGGATAACACTGATTGGCTTTTCAGCTAGCGAATCAGTGCATGAGAAGCGTTAACGGAAGTGAGGGAGGTAAACAAATGATTTAAAATGGAAGATGGAACACACACGGACGGCTATTTCACCTCATCGGTTTATAGAGCTCCTGTTCGTTCAGGTTTTCAATGGACGAGAGTGAAAATGGAAAGAAAAACGCTATTTGTTGTTTGTTTATATCACGGAGTCTGTTCTTCTTCTCTGTCTTCCAGTTGTTCCGGTTGTTGCCTCTTTTGAATGATAAATACACACTACCGCCGCCTGCTGGTAAGGAGAGTTATTGCCACTCACGCATACGCGCAGTTCATACGTGCTCGGCTCGGATTTGCGGTGTGTTCCAGTGCGCAAAGTCGGCAAATACGCAGGAGAGTCCGGCGACGCAACAGTCGGCGTCAGCGACTTCTCAGGTGACTGGCCGGTGTATCTGGGCCTTTAGAAGAAAGGACAGTAAAAGAAGATCTCTGTGGCTTCAGGCTTGATCGCTATTCAAATGACAGCGTTGGTTTCCCCAAAAGTGGGCGGGGCTGTAAAATGACGTAGATTTTACTCTCATATATTATTCAAAACCATTCTATTTATTCTAACGTAAATTGTATGCCAGTGTTTTATCTTTTTATTTATTTGTTTTTATTTTAAATCTTATAATGTCGGACTTTTTTTCCTGTCTGTGAGGAAAATAAATGTGGTCAGAGCCTCAAAATACTGAAATCTGTATTTTTTTATATCTTTTTTTCCTTCTAATTTGTTATTCTTTTCTAAATAACACACTGTTATTTACTCATCAGTAACACACAATTATCCTTGTTTTTATTTATTCGTTTAATTCTATAATCTTGGGCTTTTTAGCATGCTTTTTAGCCGTAAATAAAGTCACCGGAAACAGGCGTAGGCCTATAAGGGACATTTCGAGCGATACACACCACAAACCCACTGAACTAATTACCCAAGATCCTCAGCTTGAAGCTCGTTGATTGGATGTTTTAGCCGCAATGCATGTTGGGATATAATGTTAATTATGATATCCGAAAACATTTAAAAAAAAAATTAATAATACTTTATTCCGAGTGTTCTTGCTTTTCTCTTTGGAAGTCATCCCATAACTGCATTGTAATACACGGTTCGGCTGCATTAAATATTACCCATCTGCCGTAGTTCTCTATTTATAGAGCCCTGATTAGAAGACGTTTGGACAAACTGGAGAACTTCCGCCAAAACTGAATAAGTGACGTGGATCAAAAATATATCAACAATTAAACAACATCTTGCATTTCTTTTCACAAAATACGTCTCCTTGCAGTATCAATAGCAATTCGGCTGACTTTTATATTTGATCCAATTGGTAGATAGGCTATACACCATAACGGTGCACAGCTGATAGAAAAGGACTTGTAGTTTTTAAAGATATTACTAATTTTCTTTGAATATTAGAATGTAAATACCGAGTTGAGAGAATAGTCAGGGGTTTTGGGTGATGGGAGACACATCTATGGAATCACAATTGGAATAGCTTACCATTAAATGACGGATATACCTTTCTGTCTGTGATGTTTTACAAATCAGATATTAATGTGTAGAAGTAAAACATGAGAAATAGTATAGCAATATCCTGTAAAATTATGTAAAAATATGAATAAAACTAGTAAACTACACACCTTCAGATGTTATACATACAGTGTCCTACAATAATAATACAAAGTTATTATTAGTATGCTATGTGTACCTTGTGTGCACCGCCTAGTGGTTAAAGCATGTTATTGAATTAGTTTTGTTGAATAATGTTATTTTTGTTGAATAATGTTACTTGATTAAAAAAATATTAAGAGTGCATACTTACATAGGGGGAAAGTAGAAGGTCAATGATAGAAATATAGAATATAAATAATCAAGAAGATACTGTAAGTGATCTCTACAATAAAACAGTTTAGTGCTGGATTTACAAAGGTATTAATAGGAGGAGGTGCAAAACAGACAAACTAATTAACCTTTATTAACACATTAAAGAATACTTTAGGTTAAGGTCTTCTTTCAAATAAGAAAAAAGCTTTGAGGGTATCTACAGATAGATATATTAAGCCTGACAAAGTACTTAACGTCTAATATATTGCTTTCCTGCAATGTTAACTATGTTGAAGCACTTATTTTAACCGATATTATACACATTAATTATACTCTTACGTATGTAGATAGTATAAGAAATGTGCAGAATATGACAGTTTAATGGTGGAGGTATACACACATATTGATAGATGTCTTGTAATGCACTGTTGCATAACTACACTGTTTTGTATATGATATGTCAATAAACCTTAGGAAATCTTGAAAGGGATGTGCAAAATAGCAATTATATACAGTTTTTAATTAACTATTAGTAGAGAATAACGAGTAATTAATATACTTTAGAGATCTGCAGATAAATGTTTAGTCTTCTCAAGCACCAACTATCAAATATCTCCTGATTGTTGGCACTTGACAATCACCTTCCCTGAATTTTACTCAGGTGTAACTAAAGTCTGATTTAAGGTTTGTTTATATTTCACATCATTAATCAGAATCTGCAAAGTAACTAAAATAAATGTAGTGGAGTAAAAATACCAGGTTAACCTCTGAATTGTAGTGGAGTAGAATTACAAAGTAACAATGAGCTGTCATGTGGGTATATATTAATGCTGCCCATTATGGACACAAGCGATTTTCACCCATTTAGTAATTACATGTTTTAAATTTGTACACACCAATTTGTTTCCTATCGCCTAAACCTCCAGGGCTGTACACAGTTTAATACTGTCACCTTCTAATTTTGGGAAAACCGAAAACTACTTTTAAAACTACAATTCCCAGTAGAGACGTGCCATAGAGAACATGTTGCGAAACACAATAGCCAGCATGTGTAGTTCTGGGGGGGCGTTCGAGTCCAGTTTTGAATAGTCTGCCGTGGTTTCGTTCCATTTCAAAGAGCTTGACGCTCGGTGTAACCTTTGCGCACTGCCACTCCAACATCCAATCCCAGAGCTTGAAGATTAATCACGGGGTTTGCCAACGGGACTGTAGTCCCAAACGATAGCTGGGGATTATGGGTAGTGTAGTGTCTTCGGCCATCCTAAACTGATTTTTTTTTCGGATATCATATCGCATTAACAACACCACATCTGGCGTCACAGAGATCTTCTGTTACTGTCCTTTCTTCTTAGAGGAAGTACGGAAACACGTAACTCTGTATTTGTTTTAATGTTTGAGGTGCAATAAAACTATTATTTTCTGCCTCGCTCATGAGAGTAACAGCTGGCGAAATTACAGCCTCGCCTACTGATTTCACATGTGTGCTCTAAAATGATATTTATAAATGACTATTATCATTATTATAAGCAAGACAATAAATGGCAAAGATATGTAGAAAATAAACGTATTTAAGAGACTTTCATAAGAAATGTAACGTGGGAGAAAATATGTTTCTAGAAGATATGTAGAAAATAAACGTATTTCAGATACGTTCATAACGAACGTAACGTGGGAAAAAATATGTTTCTAGCCAAACGTAATTGATAATGCAGTTTAGTTCTGTGGGAACGTAATTTTTAGGAGACAGGGTTGTTTATATAAGAGAGGTTACCTCAAAGGTCAACTCGTCCGTGGCCTGGGCGGTGTAGCGTTTGGTGACGTGGGCGGCAGCGATGGCAGGGACATTGATTGAGGCTTCTTCAGACACTAACAAATGGTTCCCCTTGTTTTCGATCTGTAAAAAACAACATAAGCAACATTTAAAGTAATGCATTTTTACGGAGTTAGACATGTTGGCCAAACTTAGCGGAGGGAGAAGCGGCTGCTCTTGCTCTATTTTAATGGAAGGAGGGATATACTGTAAATATCACGTGTAGCAAAAGTATATTTTACAGAAGTATGTTTTTTTTGGGTGTATTTTACCTGGTACTTACTTCTGGCTTGCCTAGCCCATCATACAATCATATTGGGTTGGATTTTGTAAGTAAAACACACTGATGCAGCAGTAATTTCCCCAAAGAACAGACAACATGTTTTCACATTCTAGTCAAATTGTATAAATCGCATCACAGCTTATCACATGGCACCTTTCAAGCCAACTTCCTTCCATCTATGACTACATGTTTTACACTTAGTTTTTGAGCTCATTTACATGCACACAAACCTATAAAACATATTATTACAGGAAAGGGTAAAACCCAAAAGCATAATCGGGCTCCTTTCAGTAGTAAAGTCAAGTCCTTCACTCTTTGATAATTTCCTTTACATAGCCCCTGAAATTCATACATTATTTTACCAGCTGAAAATGGGCAAACAACTTTCTTCCCAAAAATATGCAAATGTTGCTTTAACCAATCTGTTTGAATATTAAAGTCAATATTAAATATTGATGTCACTTAATGGGGTTAAAATGTAGAGAGTGAATAACTGATATGAAGAGCAAACAGCTGATAAGAAGATACCTCCATCCATGTTAGCACTGGTCCACAGTTGATCTTGTTGTCAGCAATGGCGGAGAATCTGGACAGGTAGGTGGCCAGCATCTTGGTTACAGACTGAATAAAGACAAGATTATCAAGATTTAATAAAAGTCTGGCAATTTAGGAGCAATTTTCCACACTTCATGTAACAGAACAGACTAATTTCATGAGTGATCAGAGATACTGGAGTTAAACTATGTGATACCTCAACAGTTTCCTTTAATGTGTCGTATCGTGGCAGCTCTGTGAGCTGGGAGTAACGCCGATCATAGATACACAAGTGCAGATGTTTGTCCAGCACCCGAAAGTCTTCATAGGACCTGGTTACCAGCCAGTTACGACCCTGACAAAAGAGACAAAAATAAACTTTTGTAAGATTGAGTGGAGAAAGCTAGTTTCAGTTATTTTCCGAAATTAGTCCAGTGATACTAAACTTGTCCTCAATAGGGTGCATTCCAAAAGTTTTTCAAATTCACATCAAAATAAATTGATTCCCATGGGATTTTTTGTTATTACTGTAAATGTAAAAGTAGTTTTCTGCTGTAAAATATCTGGCTGGACTGTCATACAGGCCAAGTGTCAATAGTTGTACCAAGTTTTATGTTAAGTTATTAAGTGAGTTAATATTAAAATAAAGATTTAAGGAAAGATGGGCCTTAAAATGTTTATTTATTTTATCTGAAACATTACATTTGTTCTTTTGACAACTGGCCCCTGACTTCCTGACGTTTGCAAAAAGGCCCATCAGGCAGAGCAAGTTGTGTGTCTCTGTTGGAGTCTATAATACAAATGCAGTATATAATACTACCTGGCAAGTGACCTGGACCAGAAACACAGGCTCTTTGGAATCCTGACCAGCCTTCGGTCCTTCAATCTGCCCCTCTGCGAAGGCCAACTGGGACCGGAGAATAAAATAGAGAGACAGAGGCGTCAGTAGTGAGAGGGCCTACACTTTAAATAATGGATGCTTATAATACAACAACCTCTTAGCATGTGACCTGCTATACAAGAGGAACACCGTGTCCAAACTCCATTTTCCATTAAATAGTAAAAACACTTTTATACTGAGCAGCACAAATACAGTAATAAAGAACAACGGGAAGTAATGCCTGAAAAAAGATTAAAATATCATGAATGTGCCAGCCTTCATGATAGCGTTTATTTGGGAAATATTCTGGTATTTCATCTGCAACCAACATAGCTATGATTTATATTATCACCTCATCAAAAATCCTGCAGTATGACATATATAATGCATAAACTGCCAGCTAAAAATCAGCGCTGGGTGGCAGTGTAGATTTAGCACAGATTTCTATAGTATATGACCCAAAATTGAGAAGATCAAAGCCTTGCAGGAGTTTGGGAATAAATTGATAGACATTACTGTAGAAGAGACTTCAAAGGCCTTGGAAGCTAAGGGAAGTTTTGGTTATTTATAACTGTAAGAAACTCATCCACATAGTCTGTTACACAACACACAGCGACCTAGTTACTGCTCAACAGTAATACAGCAAACCAGACTGACAAACACAGAATGAGACATTTGTTCTGAAAAAGGTCATGTTGGAAGAGCTCTAATTCTCTGCAAGGATTTGTATAAAATGATAGCATGAGCTAAGCGCTTGAATTAAGGACTGAAGGGGGTCAGGAGGGCAAAGGCATGATGGGTAGCAGGATCACACAGAGAACTACAGATCAGCAAAGATCCTTTTTGCATAGAAAAAAACATTAGCTTGATACAAATTAAAATAATAAAAGCAAAAATCAAAAAGTTTGCACTGAAAGCATGCTGAGCATCACTTCCTCTGCGCACACTTTCAAGAGTACACCTTTCAAAATAAGACATGCTAACACAGCTCAGATATCAGGCGGTGCCTGCATTAGCTCATATATTTACATACAATCTGGCCCCAGAAGAACAAATTAATACACACAAATCCCCCACGTTTGGGTTACCTGCCACTAAGGCATCTCAGATATCCATCCGCGGCTGGAGGAAGTGTCTCTCTCTTTGTGTGCAGCCGCAGTCCTGGACCTCGGTGAGCTCCTCCAACAACAGAAAGGTTGGCTGAGGGGCAGCAGAGTTTAAATGCTGCTCCTTACTCGCCTGTGTGCCGTCCCCTGCCACCTTAAATTGCTCATTCCCAGAGCGTTGGATCACCATGCGCTTACTGCTCTATTCAAAGCAGAAAATATTTAAAAGATGATGCTTGCCACAGTGTGTCTTACCCCCCTTCCTACCCCCCTCTTTCCATCTCTCCCCCCTCCTCCCTCTCCTGTACTCTGACTCCGTCGCCCTCCCCCCCTCTCTAACAAGTCTCGTCTCTCCAGCGACAAAGGGGGGGGGGGGGGGCGTTAAATGGGCTCGACCGGCACACATAAATGCACATGCTCGTCGATCATAAGGAGGGGAAGCTGCACGGGATAGATAGACAACCCTCTTTCTTTTCAAATCATTCGTTCCACTCTCAAGGCGAGACTGGGGCTAATCTGGAGAGAAATCAGTCGGGAAGCATTCTGCTGTCCTTGTGCTACTCTGCGATTAAGAAACATGAGACTGATCACTACCCTCCCTTTCTCCCGCCACAGTCTGTGAACCCAGATGCAGGCAAATGCATCATGGGATATGCAACAAGAAAGAAAAAGTCATCCCTTGCTTAGACCAAGTAGAAACATTTAACAATAATAACAGAGATAGATGTGATCGCAGAGTCCACTGAGTAAATGTGTGTGCAGACGGCTCTCAGTGTCAGTGAGTCCCCAGACTAATATTTCTCTTCCAGCTCGGCTTCTCTTCTTTTTTTCTTTTCAAGGTCACTGAAACGGTGGTGCTGCTTTACTAGCCTCTACTCTACTGATGGAGCCATCACATCATGGCATGGCAACCACAGCAGGACGTTTACACAACAGAGACAGAGAGAGCTTCCTGGGACTTAAGTCCCATCCAGTCCGCCACACTGTCCATTAACCCTGCATGTGGGGCTTCAGCCCCTCTGCGTGCATGCACTGCTCATGCTCTCTTTCTGTGTTAATCTCCATTGGCAGCTTTTGTTTTTTTTAGAGAGACTACTGCTGCACTCTGCTGGCAACCAACCTGAACAGCACTGATGTTTAACCAGGGCGGACCAAGAAAAAAGCTATGGAAATTTTTATTTTTTTGCATTTTCTTATCAAATAAGCACAAACACATTTTTTTTTGTTGACTCACCACACAGTTTTGTTTTTATGAGCCTCTACCAAATGGTCGAACTGGCCTTCTATGATAAAAGTAATCATCATATACAGTACAGTATTTTTATGCATCAAACTCAAATAAAACAAACTCTTTTATGGAAAATGAGCAATATATACAACCAGATATATTCATAAAAGATAATAAATTATAATTGTAAAAAAAATAAAATGGAAAAAGTAATCTAAAGTGTTTTTCATGATAAAAAAAAGACTTAATGTATATGCTGAATTGGCCTAACAGGAAACCACTGGCCGAACAGCACATGTCCATATCCTGTGTTGGTCTAACTTGCTCATCTGTGTGCAATTTTGGGCTGAATCCCATGCATGAAAGGTGCTATATAAAATATTATCACTCTTTCACTCTGAGACACATAAGGCAGTACTAGATTTAGTAATATTACCATGAATCTAGCCATTTATTTACCATATTTTATTGGAAAACATCTCTGAAACTCTGAAAAAGTCATATTGCTAGCTTACCATAAAAGGCCAATTAGACCGATTGGTTGAGCATATTTTCAAAAAAATAATTACACCCTTGTTAAAACTTTTTTTGTGCATCAAGTTATCTAATTATGTTCAGTCAGTGCCCTGCCACTAAAATATGTCAAAAAGGATATGGTTACCTTACAAAAGTTGACCAAAAAGAGTGATTTCTTCAGCAGTGATTTTTAGCATTGCCAACTTTCTCAGTTGAAGCTAGCTGAAGGGCATTCTGTTTGAACCACAGTGACATCTAGAGGTTGTTTTGTGCATAACATGTCAACCAAAGGGTAGAGCTGGCTGAATCAGATGGAGTTCAACTTTTTTTTTTTTTTTTTCAACAAGATATCAAGACGCGAAATGTGCTCTAACAAATGGTGGTGCTGGCAGTTAAAGGGTTAACAGCCACTTCCACACACACAAGTGAACAACTACTAGTGCTTCACTGTGTCTAATAAACTTAAATATTGTTCTTAGACTACAAGTCCAAATCATGTGTTGGCTGGTGAGGGTAGTTATATCCAGGGGTGCACATAACTGGTACGCAGGTAGGCATGCGCGGCAAAAAATTGAAATGCGTAACGTCACTTTTGTCACTGCACGCCTTTGCAGAACACATATTTCGTCTACACGTGTTTCTTTTCAACACTCAATGGAGTAAACTACTGTCAAAAACACCAAAATATATTAGGCCAAAATCTCCCGACGAGCCGCGCAGGCCATGCCCGACGGACCTCTGAAGCTTTTACAGGAGGGAGAGGCTTAGATCACTGAACAACAGAGTTCATAAACGGGGTTGTTGTTAACGTCGGTATGAACAACAGAATTGTACCAATACTACGTCAACTGGCTGCAGAGGGAGACTCCCTTGTGCACATGCTGTGCCCTGCGCACACACTGGAGAACTGCGCAAAATCAGCTGATCACAAAGTTCACGCGCTGTGGTCAAGCTGCTGCAGTTTTATTTACAACAAGGTGGAGCAAAACCAATCACACAGGTGCAAACTTAGATTGTTAATGGAAGAGTTTGAAATCAGACAGAGGTGGAAGAAGTACTCAGCTCTTGTGTAGGAATTCAAAATGTTACTCAAGTAAAGTAGAAAAGTCTTATCATCAAAATATAGTTAAAGTACCAAAAGTAAAAGTAGTGATTGTGCTGATTGGTCCACTTCAGAATAATATATATGATATGTTTTATAATTATTAAAGTGTTATCAAAGCTGGTAAAGGTGCAGCTAGTTTGAATGACTTTGTATACTGCAGGGTAGCTTCTGAATTTACTCCAGGTGGAACTAAAGTTTGATTTAAGAGTTGATTATATTTTACATCATTAATCCAAATCTGTAAAGTAAGTAAAGGTATTAAATAAATGTAGTGGAGTAAAAGTACACCCTTTACCTCTGAACTGTAGTGGAGTAGAAGTACGAAGTAGCCTCAAATAGAAATACTCAAGTAAAGTACAAATATCTCAAAATTGTACCCAAGTACAGTACTTGAATAACTGTACTTAGTAACTTCCCACATCTGAAATCAGATATGATTTCAAGTCATGTGATAATTTCTTAGTATTTGATCCTTCAACTTGGCCTCGGGAAATGTAAGGACTTCACAGTTTTGGCAACACGTTTAGAAGAAAGCAAATTGGAGGCTTAAACCGGGACAGAGAGGTGCATCTGCAGCATCTTCATCATCTACCATGCAAGAAGAGGAACTAGAGGACAGTGAAGGAGACACTGAGGAGGACAGTGAGGAAGACTGCACTTATTAACACCACACTTCGTAAAAAGTTATGTGCACCCCTGGGTATAGCCATAATACATTAAGTGCATGAACACAAAAACATTTTGCTTGTGCAGTTTTTTCTCAATTTACTAGTTAAAACAAACAAAAAAACATAAAAAGTCAGCACCCATGCTAATGGCACTGTGATAAATGCTAATTCAGTATGCTAACCTACTAACAATGACTGACATGCTGGTGTTTAACAGGTATGATGTTACCCATGTTTACCAACTTAGTTTGGCATGGATGTGTGCTAACAGTTGCTAATAAAACCAAAAATACAGCTAAAGGGTGATCGGACTGTTTCTTGTTTTACAGCTCTCTTAAAAAAAATGTAACAACTCATCCAGAGGAGAACATATGTAACCAAACTTCATGACAATCCAATAAAATAGTTATGGACACATTTTTACTACTAACCACACCTCATGGTGGAACTAAAGGAACAGCCAGTGGATCTTCACAATCATTAGCATTCATCTTCTGGTATCTATCCAATGGTTGTTGGGATATTTCCAAATCACACACAGACAGAGTGCATTGACATTCCCAGAGCTCTGTCTCAATCAGATCTAAAATACCCCCAAAAGGTTTGCATACAGTATTATGCAAGTAGTTTGGAATGTCGAATTCACCTCCAACTGCATGTAAGTGTAAGAACACATTCTCACAATCCTTTTGGTGTTACCCGAACATGTTTTGATTTTCAAAATGAGTCATCGTCTCCAGCTGACATCATGACTAAATATGATGTCATGTTGAGTCAGACTAATAAGGCTGGATCCCAGGTTTACAGGTCTGACGAGTCTGACATTAATATACTCTAATGCGAAGGATTAACACGCTGATCATGGCTTTAATAGGAATGGGACTTATTACGTCTCTCACATTGAAAACAAAATGATTTATCCGTGATTGGGTATTATTCTTGACAAATGAATATGTCAAATCTCCTAATTAAACTGACAAACTAAGCTGTGATGTGGCATTTCAGGACAAATAAGGAAAATGCAATAAACAGAGTCTAAGGAAAGAGAAACAGGCATATTGATTTGACTGCCACATTGCATTTCAAGAGTGATGCATTTCAGGAGCAATTCACCAAAGTGGCCACTGTACTTGGGCCAAAAACTCAATTACTAAACAAAGTAATTCTCTGCTGAAGAAGTCACAGTGTAAGTATTTTTTCTCACCTGAATGTTGCCAAAGTCAACAGTCTCATAGTGGAAATGAGCACACTCTGCCAACGTGGGGAAGTGACCTCTGGGGAACGTAAGCCTAAAAACACACAGCACAACAGTCCCTCATCAGTATTCAACACAGTGACACCATGGTGGAGAGAAAAGCAAAGCTAAGCAAAAGAGGGAGAAGAAAGAGAGATTAGGCCAATGTGTGAGGGAACAGGGTTAGAGAGGCAGCGGGCTGACTCGTCTGTCTCTGCCGCGCCCGTCATTTATTAGGTCCTCATTTCACTGGCCTGGATAACAGCCCTGTTTTACAGCCCATAATAGCTTCGACACTGTCACAGGGAGCACCTACTTCTTCATGTTCTTGACCTTCATGCTAGCTGTGCTAACACAGGAGCGCAGGAGGGGCTCGGATGGGTGCTCTTTTATGTCATCAGTCCTCACCTGCCAAACAGAGAGAGAACACGTCAAAGAGTTTCAGTCAGTCACTGTACACATGATGGAGATGGGTAGCCACAACTGATGATGTTGATCACTTTGAAACATATGTTGTGCTGCAAAAAACACAAACTTAGAAGCCTGACATGACAAAACAACATGTGTAAATGAGTTGTACATCTTTGTCTTTGTGATGCTAATGCTATTATGCTTATGTTACCTTCTTACCATGTTATGCTAATGCTATCTTTTGCTTAGTTAAGCTCTAATAAAATGTTGTACTTATGTTTGTTTACGTCATCCATTGCAACTACAATGTAAGCTACGCTTTTATGTTGCGCTAAAATTATGCTATATCTTTCATATTATACTATTGGTTTAATGCAATTTTTTGCTTTTGTATATTCATTTTGAGTTATGCTAAGCAATGCAACTGGTCAATATATTTGTTTCCATTATTCTAATATATTAATGCCATGATCATTTATGTTGGGCTATTTCATGCTTACTGTATGTCATACTGGATTGTAAAGCTATTATTATGGTATACATGTTATGTCAGATATTATTCATGCTCTATTATGCAATGTTATAGTATATAGGGCAGGTCATTATTCAATAGAAATTGTAATAATGTTATTATAACTGTATACATTTTATTTATGGTTGTGTTTTTTTTTTTTTACTGTTTTTAGTTTTGACTGTTTTTGATAGATGGGGAGGATGATATATAATTAGAAAATGAAAGGGTACATGCATAAAAACGAATAGGCTATCTGGTGTGCTGAACGTACACTCGTCCAAGAGACTTGAATTCTAAAAGCTGGAGGGTAATGCCTTTACAGAGAAGAAGATATAAAGAAAGAGCGCTGTGCAGGATATTAACATTAAACTGGAGTAACCAGAAGTGAACTGAAGGGAAGGGGAGATTATATGACTGGTCTGTTATCATATTTTCATATCGCATTTGCCTTTAGCCCTTCTCCCAAACATCACCTCCATCTCAACCTGAAGGTGGGACATCCTTTAATGTTACACCCGTTTTCACCCTCATAAATGTGACTACTGACTCTCACATGAGTGCCATGTGACCAACTGTAGGTAACCTCATGGTGTGAATCACCTACACAAATTACACAGCTTCAAGAATGTGTGTCTGATGAGTCAGAGTGTGTGTGTGTGTGTGTGTGTGTGTGTGTGTGTGTGTGTGTGTGTGTGTGTGTGTGTGTGTGTGTGTGTGTGTGTGTGTGTGTGTGTGTGTGTGTGTGTGTGTGTGTGTGTGTGTGTGTGTGTGTGTGTGTGTGTGTGTGTGTGTGTGTGTGTGTGTGTGTGTGTGTGTGTGTGTGTGTGTGTGTACCATGGCAGTGGATGTCTCTTGTGGCTGTTTCTCCTCTGGAGGATTATTGTTGGTGGCTGTAGGTAAGGCATCATCTTTGTCCTGGTCAGCAGACGGTAGGCCGTCTCTACAGAAACATACAATAGTTAAAACAAGAAAGGTGGCATGACGTAATGCTAACATCCATGTACTCTGGGATCTTCATATAAGATTTGCAGTTTTTAAATAAATACACCAGAGGGAGCAAGTGAGGGGAGATGATTTCAAAATCTCTGGCCAGTGCTCAAATCATGACATCGCACAGGCATGGCCAAAACAACATGTTGTATTAGGTCGTTGGTGTATGAACCTTTAATACTGAGAGAAAAAGACACCTATAAAACACAATACATTCTTTACAATCAGATCTAGATGGGAACAGTTCCTTCATACAGAGGGAAATGTGTGGCATCTCTCACTACTGAAGGGTCAACAGAAAGCCTTGGTGTCTTTTGTATTGGCTCAAAAAAAGAAAAGCTCATCTATTCATCTATTCAGAGAGCCATAAAGGCAATCCAACCACAAGGGAGTGCTACACAAAAACCTCACTTGAAATGTGACTCAATGCATACAGGATAGGAGGGTAAGGTTCGTTTAGCTAAACTTTTATGAGCAACTAAGAGGGAAAAGAGACAGGCCTTGGATTAGTCACAGTGATTCAGTGTGATGAGATCAGGACATGAGACACTGTGTCATTTATGAAATCCACAGTGACAGAGCTAATAACAGAGTTTCAATTTAAAATAATAGGTAATGCAGTAAGCTTTGGACGTAATGTAACGTTAGACACACAGTTTTCTTCCCTTTCTGTTCTACTCTGCAAAACAGGGTCAGGTTTAAGGCTCATCAGACTACTCCTACTTGTATTCATCTCATTCAAAGGCAAAAACACTCACACAAACATACACTTCATGGTTTTAAATATATATCTGTTAGGGCAGGGGTCTGCAACCTGCGGCTCCGGAGCCGCATGCGGCTCTTTAAGCCCTCTACTCTGGTTCCCTTGAGTTTAGACAAAAATAAGAAGGAAGTAAAATACAAATATTTGTAGGACTATTTATATTTTGATGCACGGTTGAAAATGTTTCGTATTTTGAGGTGATACTGTGACACATGAACATTTTTAAAAACGGTTTTAATTAGGTCAACTAAAATATTCGTCACATCCTGCTACGGTCTCGCACCAGCGCCTTTTCTTGCAGGCGAATAACCTGACCCCCGGCTCGATGAGCGAACTATGGACAAATAAAAGAAAAGAAAAGTATCGGAGGAACACAGGGTTTAATTCTGCGTGGTTGGAGTTATATGCTTTCACAGCAAACAATGCTGGCTTACCGGTATATTTGATATGTGGAGAGAAGTTGTCAAAGGTGCTGCGGCCTTTACGTATTGGAGGAAAAACAAGGAAGAGGAAGACAGCTAACGATGTTCAGTTATAATTACGTCACAACTATTTTTAGGGTGCGTGCAGCTATAGGTTTGATTTATTTTAAAGTAGGCCTGTGTATTTTTTTTTATTCTCCTTATACGAGTTCTTTTTTTCTTATTAGAGGTAAACAGTTTTCTATAATGTAATAAATAATACATGCAAACAAACTGTAGTTTTTTTTTATGATACAATAATATATACAACGTTATAGGCTATCAAGCTATCAAATATGTTTTGCGGCTCCAGACTAAATAAATGTGTGGAACAGGGGGCAAAATGGCTCTTTTGGTCAAAAAGGTTGCAGACCCCTGTGTTAGGGTATGAAACGCTCCTACTCACCCTTCAAGGACGTCACCACTTCCTGGTTCACCCTGGGTTCCTGAGGCAGCATTCTCAATCACCGCGGCAACCACACATCCTGCCTCCATGATGCTGCCTGACTGCAACAGCGCGCTGTACAGAGACAAGTAGGAAGGAGAGGAGAGAGTGAGGGAGGGTGGGCGTTAGAGAATATGGGAGGATGGGAGGAAGAGTCCGATGCAATGAATTCGCCACACGACAACCCCACTTGGGGATGCAGCGTGTGTGACTCTCAAGGCTACAATCCACTGAGCCCAGACTGTAATCTGCGATGACATCATACTAGAGTGCCGGGAGTTGCTACAGTGATAATGCATTTCAGACTGCAAATTCATAGGATGGTTTCACAAGAACATCAGATCTCCTTTTAGCGTAGATGGCACTGACATGTTTTAGCTTGAAACCAAACAGACTCATATCTTACTCCGCAAGCAAATGTCAAGATTGTCATTGCAACTCCAGGACATGTCCAGGTTTAGGGTGCTTATTATTTTGGACATATTTATTCTGGTGCTTTTTCAGATTTGTTTCCAGTCTATATATATGTGCACTACATATGTGTATATTAACAACAGGACATCTGAGTTAGCACCCCTCAGTCCAGTCAGGCGTTCTCCCAAATAATACAAGGCAAAGATGTACATTCCTTACCCATTTAACGCTAGCTAAAATGTTTCTATAGAAATGGAACAATCCAAAATGGGTCAAGAAATCTAGGATCTGTTATTTTTGCCCTTTGGTAGAAGTCACAAGCTTGAAATATGCAAAGATAAAAAAGATCGTATTTATGCAGGTCTCCCTTGAAAAAGAGATCAATGATCTCAAGGGATGCACCTGGGTAAATAAAGGCTTGAAAATATTATTTTTTAGGTATTTAGTTAGACATAAGACAAGTGTTTCCAGCCAGACAGAAAACAGCTTAATTTATGAGAGCTGCTTGCGCCTCATCCTCCTCAGTGAGTGGGAGATGGAGAGAGAAAGAGAGAAGAGAGAGTACTCCGAGAAAAAATAAATACTGAAGCTATTTTTAGACGTCTGTAAAATATATAATTATTTTCTATTCTAAGAATTAAAGAAAGTATTTAACATGAACATTTGATTGCCATGTTTTTATCATTTTGTTTCATTATTTAGAATTTACCAGAATGCAGGAAACATAGTTCCTCAAATTATTTGGGGGGAGGGCCTTCAAACCACTGGCGCTGTTTTACAAAATCCTCCCTACTTTTTTTGTCTCAAGTTTGGCAAGTATGCCCACATAGAGAGAGCATTCAACCTAATCTGAGCATGGGGTACTTGTACTTTTTACTAGTCCTTTTATTAGAGATGTGTCTGTGACTGTTTGTTTTTAGAGTGTGTCAGGATGGATCCCTTGTCTTTTTCTCTGCAAACAAAATCTACCTACGGGTACAAATAAAGAACCTGACCTGAACCTGAACCTGAACCTACATGCCGTTGAACTGTGAAAATAAACTGGAGACACCATCAGGAAAGAAAAAACATGTTAGCTCCTCACAGAACGCTCAGATTTCAACAGTAGTGCTACCACTGAGCACATGAGGCAAATTCCTAAATATGGTTCCATTTAATAAATTGCTGCAATCTAACTGGCATAAAGAAAACCAGGGGGCATGTAGTTCTATTTCACATGAAGTACTACATATATAGACGAACACATTTTGTTTTGTTTTGAACAGACAGCTTTGTCAAGTCAGCTACATTACCATATTCCTTGATATACCACAACAAAAACAGTCTACATATTACACAAAAAAAGTATTCAGATATTGCCTTCCCTTGTGTTTTTGGAAACACATTTCTACATTTCCTTGAATCCATGAGAATACTGAGACAACCCCTATCACTTCCACTCTTTACACATCTCTATTATCACTACGCCTATATTTATGTAGTGTAAACAAAGCGAACGAATATCCTGATGAAGTGAAACTAGACTCTTCCTAACGTCAACAATCATTGGGGCATGTAGGCAGAAAAAAGGCCTCTCCTATCACCTCTAAGGTTTTGCCACATCATTAAAATAATCCCTCCAATTAACAGGAGGCTGTTTTAACTCTTCCCTAAGCAGGTCTTAACTAGTAGATTCATGGCCACTGCTGCAGTGGCAGTTTCCCACCAGCCCCTCTGGCTCGTAGCCTCACTGAGTTGCTGTTGACTGACTTCCACAAAACCTCCTGACTCAGCAGAATGTGAGCAGGCAGGAACACAAGGCATACCGGTCTCTACTCTATCTCTCTCATGCTGTATCTCCTCTATAGTAGACACCATAACCTTGCCAAAGGAGAGCCAACATATTACACAGAGAGCAATTTAATGTATTGTTGAGAAGAGTTACATTGGGTGCTGTTTTAAACAGTGAGGGTCATTAGGGTGGAGCGGTATTTGGCAAGTCATATTTCAATGAGAGGTGTGTCACCAAATGATACAGAACTGGAAGCATTAGGAGTAAAATGAAGCGTGACTAGGACACCAGAAAAACAAAGCTGTGCCGCACAGTCATCCAATAATTGTGTAAAAAGTATGTATTTTAAAATGTGGTGCTTAAGGAGGGCAGAGATTCCTAGCAGCAAATCATAAAAAAATGTTACATGGTACACAGTACAATGCCTGACCTTGCTGATTGTTCCACATCAGACATCAGTGAGTCTTTCAAGTGAAGGAACATGATGTACTTCACTTTGCAGAGGAGGCTGGCTAGCTGCAAGCATTAAAAGCTGCCTGCCTGCCTGCCTGCCTGCCTGCCTGCCTGCCTGCCTGCCTGCCTGCCTGCCTGCCTGCCTGCCTGCCTGCCTGCCTGCCTGCCTGCCTGCCTGCCTGCCTGCCACAAATTGGTTGAACCTACAGTACTGACACTTTGTGCTGCATCATAGGCGGTAAAAATAGAACAATGTCAAACCAGGACACAAAAAAAGATACCGGTTTAATGTTATTATACATGTAGAATAAACTGTGAATAGGGTAGAAATCATCCTTATACAACCTCCCTAACAGTCACATACAAACACATTAAGAAAAAACTGTTCATCTACCTGTCACACTTTAAGGGAGAGGCGTTGTTCTGAAGTCAGGAGACAGAAGCAGCACAGAAGGATGTTGCCCTGGTATCCAATGGCCTACATGGCGCTTTTCAAGAAAATAGGGCAGCCTACACAATCTTGCACACTGTTTATGAAACCGTTATCAGCAAGTGTCTTGACATGAAGAATGGCTGCCTACATATTTGGAGCTACAAACCCACAGCAGATGAATCTTAGTGAGTCACTGCCTCCCTCACATAATGAGGAGGGAGGAAGTAACACTGAGAAGAAGGACATCTGCCATTTCACATCTTTTCTATTGGTGTTAAACAACATGTCTAATCCAAACCGAAATCAACATATAACACATACACAGTATACTGTAATTATATACCTATTTCGGAGATTTAGGACACACATGTTGTTTAAGCTGTAATTGACACACATTACCGAGCCACTTTAGTTAGCTGATTAAAGACATAATTGTGTCAAATAAAGATGTGAGTCATAATAAAGCTGTTTTGTCATTATCTCCATTGTCTCATAGCGAAATACCAAATGCAAGTATTTGAAAAAGATGAGGAATTTAGTTGCAAACTTGTCTACAGTATGAGTCCAAAGCCAGGAACTGCTGTACCTTGAAGTGTTAAAGGTCCCCTCGTATACTGTTTTTCATCAATATATTATAGGTCTCAGTTATATACAAAATTTGTCTCTGAAATGTTTGGCTGAAATACCAAACATCCCGTAATCCCCTCTGTTTCAGCCCTGTTTCAAAAGTGCTGATTCTCTGTCTGTTACTTAGATGAAAATAAGGAGCCACTCCCCTCTGAGAGATATTTGGTTAAAAAGAACACAATGGTGCTCTAGGAGGAGATTCAGGTGATAAGGTGGGGGGGGCTTACCTTGGTTGGTGATTGGCTAATGAAAATCGTCATGACATCATAAAGTGGCCAAAATGAGCTCATTTTCAGACAGGTTTTTATACAAATGGATCAGGACAAAAAGTGAGCAAATCTTTTTTCCTGAAGCTTTCAGAATCTCTTTACACAGAGGGGACACATGTTGATGTATAAAAGACATGAAAAAGTAGATTTTGCATAATAGGTCCCCTTTAAATCCTTATTTAAAAAAAGAACTAGACCTGCAATTAGGCTACTGATGTTTTGGCCACTTTTGAAACAACTGTAGACACTTTTTAGGAAAGAGTTTCTTATTATCACATACAGCAGTTACAGAGTATATGACATTATCATTTATTTACCATATTTGTGTCTAAATGAAGAAGGTGGTCTAATATTCACTTTTTTTAGCTTTGTTTGTTCTCGAATGAAACATCTGAGGGAAATCCCTATGTCTTTAGATGCAAAATAGTGAACAACTATAATACGCTACATTTAGAAGCTTCTTTCTAACTTTTTCAATCTGCTGTTTGGTGATAGGAAGTTAGCGTCTAGGAGGTGTCTAAGCTTAATTGCTGATATTACAAATGAAAGCTATGAGGGGGAACAAATACAGTAAAGTTGTGCACTGGAAAACCAAAACAATGGGCTGAAAGACACTACGAAGCTCAAAAAACTGTGGGGAACTGAGGTTTAATTCAGTTTAGTTTATTTGTTTATAGTGTCGTGGACAGTCCCCATAGATCAACTGTCACAAAAAACAGTAAATGGGGAAGCTTTAGCAAACATTGCTAATTTTCAGCTGTTGTCCCCAGCCAGATGATAATGGACACCCTTAAAATCACAATACATCAACAGGTCCAATGATAATTATCAAAACAAGTAATCCCTTTGAGTACACTAAGTCATGTGGTCAATTACCAATATAAAAACAAGAATAGCAGCAGCTTTAACTGCATCCTCATGTCTGGATTTTGATGCAGCTTAACCATACTGTAAACAAACATCGTCTCCCTCAGGGATGAGACAGGCCAGTGTAAAGTTGGTTTCATGCTCTCATTCTGAGCTCTGGAATGCAGACAACACTAGCCAGAGAGGCGCAGTGGAGAAAGGCTCTTGGTTGCCATGGTAACCTCTCTCCGGTCCATCGTGACTTGAAGCTCCATCCAGACTGAGGATGAGTTAACAAGGCGAGGGAAAATCAAGCCTGTGAGCAACCTTTGACCATAAGCTTTGACACATCCTCTCCATCGTCATCGTCACCAACCACAATCTGCCCGAGCCAATGACATAGCTGCTAGCACAATGATGATGCCACTCCCTCAGGAAGAGCACACTGCAACCATTTTTTTTTTAAATAAACCTCTGATAAAGCTTTGTCTCTCATTTGACTTTTTGAAGGTGGAGTAAGAGTAAGAGGGAGAGGTGGCGGGGGGGGGGGGGGGGGGGGGGGGTCATATGATCCTAAAATCTTCTTGAAGTCTAAAAGGGTGAGATTAACTTTATTTAATCTCACAGACACTGAGTCGGTGTCACGGCTCTATCTTTGTCCTTCTGCCACTAACGTCACAAATAAAGGGTCGAAAGCGGGGTGAACAGCAGGGCGATTAATTTGTAGAAAACAGAGACCCAAATATTTAATCGACAAGCTGATCTGCCACCTAAGCCTAACAGTGACATAATACAGGCCTTTCGGTTTCAAGCACATATTCACTTCCTCAAAATAGGCAAATGACAGTCAAATAAATGATTAAGAGGGTATTTACTGAGTGGGACACATATTTAGGGAATATGAAATTCATTCTAATCTAGAGGATAAAGCTATGTGACCATGCTGCTGGCTCACTAACCCAATATTAGGTGTCACAGAAACGCAGAGATATGACACGTGATATGTCACCTGCCCAATCTAATGCAATCCAATACAACATCCCTGCCACAATAACTACCTTCACTCATGTTCAACTGTGGCTGTACATGTTGAGGCCATGATTGTGTTATGAGTGTTTTGCACTGTATTACATAATACAATACCAAACATATCTATGATGTTGTCCCTACGCACTCCTACACACATACAAGTATGGCACAGTGTAACCACAGGCTTCACAATACAGTGTAAAAGGCAGCATTACTATCTTTAAACGTATTATTTCCCTAATTTATTCATGAATCACTCGATCTATAAATATTCAAAAGAAAATAATGACAAAAGCCAATGACGAAAAGATGAAAAAACACTCCAAAACACAAATAAATTCAGTTTACTTTTACATAAAATAGGCAGCCAGTCCCCAAACCTGATAAATTGGAACTTGTGAATTTTTGAGAATATGTTTAAAGAAAGGATGGTTAATCTGTTACTTCTCTCTCAGTCCCAATAATTTGTTAGAAATTACACATGTTTTATCAATTCCCTTTGTATTTTCTCTAATTACATCACTGATGATTTATTTTATAAACTAGTACAATATTATAAAAGATATTTAGGCTCCTTTATTGAATTATCTGCTGTATGTGTTTCTCGTTGCCTCTGTGTCCTTCTTGATGTTGCAAATGAAGCTGCTGTGATGCAAGAAACATCTAACAATAAAACATTATCTTATGGTATTGTATGATTATTTTCTCGATAAATGATCAAATAATGTGGTCTATAAACTGGCAGAAACTTACTTAAGTTTACACAAAAATGACATGAATCGATGTCAAAATATATCCCCACTCAATTTTGGTCGATTTTCTCGCCCAATCGATCAGTATTTTCAAAGCTACAGAGCCTAAGTTACTTAAATCGTGCCTATTATTTTCCCTCTAACCTACCAACAAACAACCATCGTAAAACGGGTTTCAAAATAAACAGTCTAATTCAATAGAGCAACCAGACAATGTGGGCTACAGGGGGAAAAGTTAACCACCGGTGTACTATGACCTGTTGGGCCTGACAGATCACCGTTCGACTCCATACACACACACACATACACACACAGACAGACACACACACACATACATACACACACAGACAGACACACACACACACACACACACACACACACACACACACACACACACACACACACACACACACACAAACACGGTCATTTTACCAAATTGATCGGCTGATCGATTCGTAAAACAGCCTGAATCAGGTTTCAAAATGACACATCAGGGCAGTGACAGCGGTTCAATAATGTGTGTGGTATTGACTCCCTGATCGAACAGCCTACCTGTAACTGTGCACGTTGCTCCACTCCTCTATGCTGCACAGCGCTGAGCTTCTCGACGAGGAAACATGCTGTCAGCATCGCACTGCAGAAACGCTCATCGCGGACACACACGCAGGCTTACAGCGGATCATCGGAGGTAGATGTTTTCTGTGGTGAAAGCTGTGCTCGGGTGCGACATCTCTGAGGCTGAGGCAGTGTGGGAGTGATTCCGAGGAGCTGGCTCGCTCTGTGAATCTGCACTCGCCAGCGAGAGCGCGCACAACTGATGTCGTGCTCGCGCGCCTGGGATGTTTTAGCCCTAGGGGTTCCCAGACCTTTTCAATGTCAAGGACCTGAATATGCAGCAGGCGTGAGAGTATGCAGCCCCCCCTCCCCCCTTCATCCTTTTTGAAAATATTCACCAGCCTGAGGAGCCCCATCTGGCAAATTGTGTGGTGTTAGGTAATGCTTGGTACAGAATTACATAACCATCTAGTGGGTGGTAACAGTGAGAGGAGTAAAACCTGCAAACCACCATCCTAATATACATCATCTTATTGTGCCCGTCCACTAAAGGAGAGGATTTCAAATGTCAAAATGTCTTATTTTTGCTGGGGAGGCACTGGGACACCATTAAGATCCCTGACCCTGTCTCTGTTGATTTATATCTGACAATTGTACTACTGTTATTATTGATATTATTCCTCTAGCAAATACCTAACATCACATTGAAGAGACATAAAGTAACGGGTAAATACAGCATGGTCCAAAGTAATAAATTACAATTATAGAACGCTAAGAAGCATCTCAAAGTTAACTAATTTCCAGTTTTTTCTCAATTTCTTGTTTACTTTAGTTATACTCAGATCTATAATACAATGTGTAAGATAAGCATAAATATGTTCCCTATTGTTTTCTAGTATACTGTATTCATTATGTTCAACAGATAGGTTGCAGTATCTTCCACAAGTCTCAACTGGTTGCCTGGCAACCCCATAGTGAACAGGAAGTTATAAGCAATATCTATAAAATATATATTTGTATTAGCTCTATGATTAAAGCTCAACTACTGTAAAGTGTAATATTTGTGAGCTTACAATGTGCTGTATATGTTACCTCGAATAAGACCCAGGCCAGCTGTTGCCAGTCTGTTAGGCTAAGCTAACTGGCTGCTACCTGGAGCAGTATATAAGACGGGCTGCTGCAAAAGTTAATCAATCCTCTTAAATTACTTTTTGGCAAGAACACATACGTGTATTTCTCAATGCCAAACTATTATCGTTATAGGCATTGTTTCTGGAAAAAAACTGAATAAACTGACAAATTGAATGAGAAGAAAAATGTGAGTTACAGACCAAGCCAAAATCACTTAAAGGAACAACTATGTTTTTACGTTTTATATAATAGCTGAAGAAAAATGTTAAACAATTAGACTTTTTTTTTCAAAAGAGTTGGTGACGCCTCCAAAGATTGGTGTGTTTGCCCAGTGGATTAACTGCTCTTCAGGTGTATGCAGATCGCTGCTCATTTGTTTGTGTGCCTGCCGGGGGTAAGCACAAAGGTCATTCTGATAGGACTCATCCTCTTTCAAGTTATTTGTTTTTCTTGTTCCACCATACAAATCATTCCTTAATGTTTGAATGGCCAAGAAAGCCAAGCTGGGGTCAAAATATTAATCATTTAACAACTTGTGTGCATTTAAACATAGACTTTGATCTCAATAGCACCATTCTAAATAAAGTCATATATCCGACATGTTACAAATCAAAGGAAAAAACATTTTCTCGAGATAAAAATCTGATATAAAACCTTGCAGTTAAACTCATGGGCTGCTGCTAGTGTGTCCTAGGATTAAAGAACAAAAAAAACCTGGCCTGATTAAACCGCTCAATCCCCACCCTATCTCCATCTGCCCAACACCTACACCCTGTGTGCAGCATATGAACTACACCTTCTTGAGAGATACGAACAGAGGAGCTCAAGTCTAGGAAAAATAAATCCACAAAGAAAAATAAAACCTCTTTTGATTTTTTTATTATATCAAAATACAAAAATTTGAGAGGAAAATTTCGTATGGGACTAAGCATTTTGAAATGATATGGTGACATGAATACAACACTGTTTTCATATTCTCATAGACATGCCATATATAGAGCATAGATCATGTGCTAGGCCCATGTCTACGTCACAATGAGCCACCAGCAGTGAGCCTGTGTGTTTCTCCTTACAAAGGCTTTTGATGGCGACTGTCATATCCAGGCCAGTTGGTTACAGGCCAGAGTTTTTACATCATAGTTCGTTCAGGTTTCTGTTTACTCAATAAAGAAATGAGATCCATGGCAGTTGAACATGAAGAGTGAGTAAGACATGATCTCAGATGATACAGAATTCACTGGACAGCAGTGGCAAACAAGAGATAAAGTAATACAAATATTATACATAAGGCTTTGGTACAGCACCATACAGTATGAGTTAATTGCTCACAAAAAGTTAAGTGAAGCGTTATACCTGATGTGGTGACATAACGGAAATACAAGTCTAAAAACTGAACACAAAAAAAGGGACATCAGGTTATCATTTTAAAACAGAGAAAAGTAAAAAAAAATGTTGGGAAATATTTACATATGAACAGTGTTGAATACAACTTAAAGACCATTATGGAGACAAACTATGTACAAAAAAAACAATAAACAACATATAATACAGAATGTAAACATGTGATGAACAGCACAGAGTTCAGTGGATGAAAATGAAATTAAATGTAGTCAATTTTCTTCCTTTTTAAGCACTACTTGGTTTGCTTGAGTATGAGCAATAGCTAAAACAGTCAACGATGTAGTGCTTATTGTAGCCTACGATAATAATACATTCTAGTTTCTCAGTGCTGGTACACATGAAAAAACAGAGAATATAGAAAATACTACATATTTCTATTTTCCGTCCAATAACAACCAGCTTGGATGTCCATGAATGATTGCTAAATACAGTAGGCGTTTTCTTGTATTGTCTCTACATGCAAGATTAATACAATAAAAAATCAAAATGGTTCTAAGTATCATCCTACCAGCACCTAGTGATGCACTAAAAGCTGTAAGCAGAAAAATCGAAAAGGAAACAAAAAAATCAAGCTAACAGTACGTCCAAAGCAGCCCTCTTAAACGCTGTAGGCTACATGTTTCTGTTGAATATGCAAAAAAGAGCCCGGAAGACAACATCCATTCGTTTTAAACCCAGAGAGGATGTATGAGCTTTCCCAACACCTTTCAACCAGGAGAATCAGTATTACATACAAATGTGGTCTGATGGCTACTCGTGGCCATACTGTACAGTACTAGTAGTATTTCTACGGTCAGAAAAGTGGTGATGACATGAGACGGTTACGCCCCTGCAGATAGTGTGCTTGAAAAACAGTGCTGTTAACCAAAGATGGCGGACCTACAGGAAGTGTGTAGAAAAGATCCCCTCGCGACCTGACATTGCTCTCAGATTCCCTCTCATGTGTCCTGCGGCTGTGTACTAATTTAAACCAGGTTCTCTTTTTAGGCTTAGTTAATATTGTCAGTATCATCACAAATATACTTTAGAGAGGGTACCTTGGAAGCACAGACAGACATTGCAAACACACTATAGAAAACAGGAGTTCATTTGAATGTCACAAGTCTCTATTACTCGAGGTTATACTACTATTTTTCCAGTATTGTCTATCACTGTCATCACACCATGATACTGTTATAAGGACCTATAGAGTCTACCGGAGCTAGTTTAGTTGCTCAAACACACAGGGCCTACTTGTGAAAACAGAACAAAAAATCTTTAGACCTCTATTCTACAGCACCACAAAGTTAAACATAGCACCAAGTCGTAATGTTCAAAGCAACTATGCCCTAACACACTTTTCTTCATCAAACTAATGTAAACACAGTTTCCTCCACAGCACGTATTGTACATGACGAGAGCATGTCTGTGACGCTTAGAAAAAAGTTTCCTTCCGTTTATTTGCTTAGGACACCTGAAGGCGAAAGATCTGGATAAATCTAAGAGTATTACTTTGTTCCAAGAATATTGTTATAGAGGGCAACACACGTCTGCTTCTAAAGCTTTTTCCAAAGGGCATTCACGTACTATACATCAGAGAAAATACTACTTAACTTGTGCAGCCAGCGGGCTATGGCAATAATACATCGTACGGTACTAACATTAAGGTTTTCTTTTCTTCTCAGATAAAATAATGTCTGCTAAAGTATAACAAATGAGGCACCTTAAAATGTTTTAGAAACATTATCCGCTTAAAGCCGTACTGTAAGCAAATACTTTTATATATAATCTAATTTATTTTTCCTAGGGATCCTTCCCGTCTTTTCATACATCCTCATACAAGAACGTCTTCCTGTAAAACATGGTTTGATTAATCTTTACAAATACAATACATACCATGTACATAACAAATATAGATCTTTTTTTGTTTTACTCGTATCTTACATGAAACCAATTTGTTAAAGTAGAATATGCACTTTCACTTTCAGGCAATCATCACTCTCTCACTTGTCAAAAGAGATTTCAATAAGCAGACATTGAGTCGATTCATTCATGTGGATATTTGTCGGAAACCTCTGATTTGTTTGTAGCAGATGGAAATATAGCTGATATGTTTTTGAGTGATTGAACTAGCATTAGCAGTAAAAAGGAAATGTTTTTTTTGTAGCCATCAGAAGAAAGGGAGCTTGGCTCAGGACTTGTGTGGGGCTGTTAGTTATTACCTTATGCAGCAATAACACAGAGAAGTTAAACAATTGGGACTTAATTTGCCAACTGGACATCTCACCAATGGCAGCTGCTCTATAAACAACTTAATGGGTCATTCGATATACTTTGACATCGGAACATTCGTTTTCTGTACAGCAAAACATACATTCATTATCGGTTAGTGACGAAAAACTAACAAACATACAGAGAAGTAGCTAGCAAGTAATATACAGTTGTTAAAGATAAACAGTCAGGGTGGCCATTGTTAGAGTGTTTCCCATTGCTTGTTAACCGCTTCATGAATAAATCACATTCTCCTCTAACAGCTGTCGTTAAACATTAACATCCTACTAGTTACGCATGAAAACTCATGCACAATGCTCTTGTACTTGAAGATAAAGTGGTATTTATTGGATTTACTTGCCTTTTTTATTTTAATTTGTGTTTTTTTGTTTTATTTGTATGGGTAATCTGGTTCTGTACTATTACTTGGATACACAAAGTTGAAGCAGGTACCCATTTAAAATATAAATGTAAAAAACAACAAAGAAGTTATGCATTCTTTGTAGCATTTTCTCTAATGTGTCCTTGGCAGAGAAAGTAAAAACACACATACTATTAAAGTCTCTCACTTCCAACCTCCAGAAGAGACAAATATGAGAAGGCGAAGGAAAAGGCAGTTTATGTTAGAAAAAACAAGAGAAAAAGGCAAAAAAAGGCACCTAGAGACGTGCCACGTTCCACAAATGATTTTCTTAATAATGAAATACATACTACAGTACACTTCACAATTCATCACCCTGTTCTTCTAAACCTAAAGTCCAACCTCTGTTGATCGTGTAAGCCCCAAATTATTTTGAGAGCTCTCATGAAGGCTATGATCTTGTTCTTAATTTGGTGCTTTAATGATAAGTGTAAACACACTCAGCCATCAAGCATAACAATTAAGACAGTCCTCTAATGGTTGGCATTGAATCATACATGAAAATAAACACAAGATTCCAGCTATTATCGATAATAAAAAGCTAAATTAGATCAAGTTAGGCCATATTATCTGTCTGAATGAGTGCGGCGTGTGATATAAACCTTTTAATCCATACGTTCCATATGTAAAAAGGTCAAGTACTTACAGTATACCCAAAGATTTACAGCAACTCTGCGTTTACTCTGAGGTATATTTTGTGGTAAGAACCCTGTGTTTTAATATTGACGCTATTTGTATTGTAGGAAAGGTAGACCCATGTCCATGTCCGAGGACGCACCAGGTTTCACAGTACACTGTATCATTGGAAAACCTAAAGATATGGACCTATCAATGACCAGTGAGTGAAAAATCTTTTACGTGTTGTGACATACTCAACCAACACATTTGTATTACTGTAGAAGGAAGCTTAATTCCCTTGTTTTTACTATTTATATACATTATATATGTTTGAAATGTTTTCAAGTGAAATTCCTCAGAGACAAGTGGTGGTGCCAAGTCAGAAAAGCCATTGTTCTTGACTTCAAATGAGATTTTCAACCCCCGGAGTTTTCAGCTGGATGTTTCTCGCTGCCCAGCCCTGATGAACTTTTAGAGATTATAAGAAATGTGTTAGCTAGAGCCCGGGGTGGAGCAGGGAGGGCTGAGGTGGGTTCAGTCTAGTCCAATGGCTTGGGGGCACACGGGTCAGCGTAGAGTGCCGTAATTTGGGCCCTCAGAGTCTGCACTGGCCAGTATGCCTGTCTGGTCATCCTCAGACTGCCTGCGGTGCAGGAAGGAGGTCAAATAGACATAGGGGTTCTTCTTGTTTTGCCTTTTCCTCTTTCTGTGGAGATCCTCTCCCTCTTGGGGGGTCTGAGATTGCTGCTGGGTCTGAGAGGGACACACACCTGAAAGGGGGGCAGAGAGAAGCAAAGGAGTAACACACCATCCACCACAGGTATGTTGTTACCAGTCAGCCTGCATCTGGGTCTGCTCTGCTCTAAACTCCTGAAACAATATTGTTGGATTTTCAAGTTTCCAGCAGCCCTTGATCACATTATGTGATTAAAGCAACCAAACCAAGCTTAATGTTGTGATATTTCATCAAAATCTATTTATTTTACATGTCTCAATTAAAGTTCTAACCAGATCCTGTAAAAAATGAATATTCTGCACCCCTTAGCACATCTTGAGTTTTTAGGTAGACACCGACTATGATGTGACAAAAACTCTACCTAAACTTTACACTGTTTGAACAGAGCAGAGAGTAAAGGACAAGAGAGGTTGTCCTCCTACAAAAAACTACCAAATAGGTTGATTGTTCAGCAGTTTATTACGACCTATAGTCACGTTTTAAAGTGTAGCACCTCTAGTGGTCGTGTAAGAAACAACATGCTCCCGTTGCCGCCATTAAAATGCTTTTTGATTAGATTTCTAGCGAGAAGTGTATATTGTACTTTTAAAGTCTACGTCCAGTAGATGTGTAGAATCTATAGTTTGATAGATATTATGAAGATGATTTAAGCTCTCGCCCTATGGTCTCGCCAGGAGAACGTGGACTACGTCTTTACGCAACACCCATGTAAAGTTAGGGTCAACCCTCACGGGGTGAAAACAGTATTTCCGGTCTCGAAGTTTTCATAATAAAACCGGATATATTCCCCTCACTGTCAAATGATCACACAGTGATATCTGCATTACTCATTCACTACAAAAAATCAGTTTATCCTTGTTAATTACACAATATTGATTGGTTTAAATTGTGTACAATGCTTTTGTGTTTTTAACCTTCGATTCGGAGAAACAAATAGTCTTTTGGGAGTTGAGACACTACAGAGTTTCCGAAGACACTACACTACCCAGAATCCTCAGCTATCGTTTAGGACTACAACATCCGCTTTCCTTTACAAACCCTATTTCATATCGCACAAACACCATATCCGAATGTGCATTGCGGCTAAAACATCCAAATCACCAAGCTTGAACGGTAGCTGAGGATTATGTAGGTAGATGTTTTAGCCTATCAAAACCTCTGAAAAAAGAAATGTGTCTCTCAGGGAAAAGCCTACGGGAAAAACACAAAAGCATTGTACACGATTTAAATCAATTAATGTTGTGTAATTAACAAGGATAAACTGATGTTTTTAGTGGATGAGTACTGCAGATATAGCTTTGAAATCATTTGACAGTGGGGGGAATACGGTTTTATTATGAAAACTTCGAGACCGGAAATACTGTTTTCACCCCATGAGGGTTTACGTGTTGACGCTAACTTTACATGGACGCTGCCGCATATACAGTTTTACTGGCGAGACCTCAAATCATCTTCGTAATATCTATCAAACTATAGATCCTACACATCCACTGGACGTGGATTCTGAAAGTACAATATACACTTCTCGCTAGCAATCTAATCAAAAAGCATTTGAATGGCCAAACTATCCTACAATTTAGGATTTTCAAGAGAGGGTTATTTGTGAATATACGACGCTCCGGAGAGTTTGCATTCAACAGGAGCACTAGAGGTTGAGAACTTTAAAACGTGATTATAGGTCGTAATAAGCGCTTGAACAATCGACCTATTTGGTCGTAATAAGGGCTTGAACAATCAACCTATTTGGTCGTATGAGTTGGAGAACATGTTGTCAATTTGTATTGCAATTGGAGATGCCATGTTTTATACCAATATTGGTAAGACTCGCAGGGTACTTGGAAAATGTTTTATATTGTCAATAATTCAATTGTATCATTTTTTTTGTTAAATACATTAAAGAAATTCTATTTTCTTTAAAGTTCCAAACTTAAAAATGTTTTACAAAAATATTGTAATGATCATTATGCCTCTGTTGTTAGAATTTTTGGTAAGAGTCTTTATAGCCATGGTTGTTTTCATATAGGTGAAGGACTTATGGTGCAGTGAAAAAAGAGCTTGCAGTGAGTCAAATGTGACAGGAAAAATAAAAAGACGGCAAAAAAGGCCCTCAAAGCGCTTCAGAGAGTTAAGATAAACACTTTTTCTAAGCATCAGACGAACCTGTTCTTCTTACGGAGGTTGTGTTGTTATTGTTGTTGGCAGCCCCTCCCTTGGCTTTAGTAATACAGTGGTGTAGCAGTGCTGGTAAGCTCTCAGACCCGGCAGGATCACTAGACGCACCTAGAAGTTCTCTGAGAAGAAGAGAGACAGCACAGCACACGTTGCTCCGTTAATCCAACAGTCATGCCCGTCTACATGTTAATAGCAGAAATACACTTTGCATAGCTATTTTCATTATGTTATGGTTCGATGAGCTCTTGTACTTATACTGAGAGCCCTTTAACTAAGATGATGAATGTCCACTTTCTATCTGCAATGATGGATGATCAAAGTTAGATTCAAAGAAAGAAGGATGGGACAGAAATGAGAAAGTGAGAGAAAGAAAGAAAGAGAAATTGACATAATGTAGAGATGGTGAATTTATTATGTCTGAAACAATCATTACATTAAAGACCCAGTCCATGATTTATTGGAATAACATAATTGTATACCACACATTACTCCTAAAAGGTAAAGTGCTACAAATGTACTTATTTTTGGTCCCATGTTGTAATTTTAAATAAGGGACTTGTAGTCTTGGAATAACGGTTTAGACAATTATTGAAATTGCTGTGCTCACTAATTGGGGGTCTTTAAAAAGTGACTGCTTCAGAAATGCGGGCAATATATTGTTCTCTTTGCTGTATACAACTCATAAAATGAAAATAATTTCAGGAACTTTAAAATGACTGTTCCCGTATCAATGAAGCCTAAATGTACTTTTGAAATATCTTCCAACATCACTCTGTTTACTTAACAGTAGAGCAAAAGAGATATCTAAGTGGTAATTTTAAGTGTGCTCAGATGTGTTTTATAAATACTGTTCTATGAGCTATTTTCATTTCATGAGTGATACATGCAATTTAAATCATAACAATCAATGTTCAAAAATGACATCAAGGTAAAGTCTTTGTCATAGAATACCAGTTTACCTCACACAGAATACTCTGGTTTTGTTGGTCATCTCTCATAGAAAGATGCAATTAAATGAAATTTGATTAACCTCACAAACTCTAAAGTTCAGAGTCTTAGTGTCGGCTTAATGTCTTAGCACTTCCATTAACTGAAAACAAACAGCTTAAAAACTTGACTTAATGTCAAATTAAGTCAAGTTGTTGGGTGAAAAATGGATTGTTTCAAAAGGCATAGGGAACACAAAACTTTAGAGATGCTTGTCCTTCATTTGTCACTGTGGAGAGAGAGAGTGAGAGCCATTAGCAGAGAGGGGGAGACAAATGTTTGAAACAGTCCTGGACAGATAGAGAACAATTTCATTATCACATACACTGTGTGCAGGGGCCACAGCGTGTTAAACTAAGTACATTTCCATAGACATGAACACTGTACAGCACACTTTCATAAACATGAACACTGCGTACAGAGGCTTCACCATGCTGACGGGAGGAGATGGCAGGAAGAGGAAATGGCCGTTAAAGAACAAGTCACATGACAGGAAGAGGAAATGGCCATTAAAAAACAGTCACATGACAGAAAAACGAAAGCACTTAGGACAACAAATGTGACGAAGAATTTAGTTTGAGAATTGTTGTTATTTGTTTGGTCGTAGAGAGAAGTTTAGAGAATGCATGCATGGCATTTTGCACATGGAACACAACTTTAAAGGGGAATACTCCAGTCTATCAGTCATGTGCGTCCTCTATTGATTCAAGGCTTATTTGTTTTGGTTGCAGAGAAACATGTCTGTATTCAAAATACAATCCAAAGACAAAAATGCTTCTCCACAGTCCAAAACCGCTCCTCGTGCTTGCTCACAAGCCTAAAAACTGCAGCCTATGCCGCAGCAGGCTTACTGTGCCTGGGAAGAGTATTGACAAATGTGTCCTGCAGTAATTTTTACCATTAGTTGTACTTCACTTGAATCCAGCACAGAGGCACAACCCAAAGCGATTCCCCTTTAAAGGAGAGAGTGATTAGAGCCCTCCCCCTGCTGACCCCTCCCTCTCAGACATGGGTCCGACCCTTACCTATTGCGGCGTAGGGGACCGGGTCACAACGCTGCCCAGATAGCTGAGATCAATCAAAAACAAATCACGTAAGACCCTTACCCTCTATAAAGCAGCAGCCCTATAAGCTACCTTCCCTTAGAGGCCAGTGATGGTGCAGGAGCGAGGGCTCTGCCTCGTGGCTTTAGCTACTGTATGGTTGTAGTGACTAGGGGTGTGAGGTGGGTGTGAGGGGCGAAGGACTGTGTGCAGTAAAGACATGACTGTGGGCCATAAAAGTATATGAGTCTCAGCTATATTGTTATATAGGTGTATATAAAACAAAACCTCCTGGGTGATGAATGCTAATCTGTGTACAGGGCTCTGATCTATCAGACTGTCGCTTCTAATGAGATTTGATAGTTTTATTTCTTTAGGAAACTGTATCTATATATCTATATACTTATACAGAATGTTACAATTTCTAACTTTTATAACTGATTTATTAATGGTTGATAAATCACTTACTAATACATTATAACACATCACTTATTTAGGGTAGCTATGTTTTGGCTTTTTTGGCTGCAGAGCTTTTTGTCTAAAACGTATATATCAAAAATGTACAGTAAAGTAAATGGGCAAGTTTAATAGTGCTAGGGCACTCGAGAATTGTAATCCTTTGTTGCTTTATGCTCCATTGCATGGAATACATTTCATAAGGATACGTACCATTTACACTACCAATTGAGATAATAATGTAATATATAATCATCAACAAATAAATGCTGATATATTATTTTACACAAATCTATTGATTTCAGGAGTTTTATTGACTGGATACCCAGAGGTGTAATTACCTAAAGTTAGTCCTGCCAACAATGAATAGATGCACAAATATTTTGAATCCAACAGCATACCATTTTTAAAGTATTTGTATTGTTGGTATTTTAATTGTGTTTTAAAGCTACTACTTTAGTGATTTTAAGTATAATCTTTGGTATTGCTCTAGACTAGAATTACTGCAATATATTAATGACATATTAACATTTATAAACACTGTCCAGATGACTTACTAAGTTTTTATGTTTGCCTATTAGAAAATGGGACACCAAGTTTTTTGTTTTTTTTTTAGAACTGATTCCTTATATAAGGATTATAAAGTTTAAATTAAATATTACTTTAACAGTTTAAAAAACATGAATAAAGCCTTTAGTTGTGGCTTATAATTTTAAAGAAAGTGGATTTATCAGAAAGTGATACATTTTCTTTATATTATAGTGTAATACAATGTATGTAACTGTAAAAACAGATACAGTTAACTGTTAAAGTTGAGCAAGAACATAACTTTTGATTTTGATTCGTTCCAATCTTTAATTTGGGGGAAAGAAAGAAATGGCACAGTTTTTAAAACAGCAAACTTTAGAGTAAAAATAGCATCTAGCTTAGTGTTTCGTCTAAATGTTCCTGCAGTAATTATTTTTTACCTACATTTTCATTGTGACAATTGTTTTATTAGATCATTTAAGAGCTATCAAATGATAAAGACAATAATTCGTTATATCAAAATCAAATTGAGTTTTTCACATGCCAACAGGTTTAGGAAATGTCATTTTTATGAACTGGTACATTGTGTGTTAAATGCAATTACATGCCTTCTGCATATCAAAGTACAATATGCATCTTAATTATTCCTTAAGAAATTTGGAAAAGAGAGCAGACGAGAAGAAAAGTCTCCCCTTTAAATAAATATGTGACTATTCTCTACTGGAATGGATCACCTACCCTGAGGCTGATATCTGGAGCTGAGAGGGCTCTGAGGGCAGCATCTCCTCCTCCGTCCTTCTCTGGGACGGCCTCTGCCCGAACACATCCCTGCCTTCCAGAGGGGGAGAGGGGGACTGGGAGGGGTAACTGGCTGCAGTGGAGGCATAGGACATGTGGGCGTGGTAACTGGGGCTGGGTTGCCTGGTGGCATGGCTCTGAGTGGGAGAGGCGGACGGGGAAGACCTCCGGGAGAAACTGACAGTGGGCTGCAGGGAGATTTCATGCATCTCCAGAGACCGAGAGGTGCGGAGGATGCTGGGGCGGGGAGGGGGCCGCACTAGGATATCTGGGGAACCTGGCTGGGTGCTAAGGGGGCTTTGGGAGAGTGGAGAGAGGCGGGAGGGCTGGAGTACTAATGGGGGTAGGCTGGGGTCTGCCCGGCGATGCGCTCTCGGGCTGAGCCAGGACTGAGGGCTACTACTGGGGGCTGTGCTTGGGCTCCCTGCACGGGCTGCCGGGTCAGGGTAAGGCAACACTGGTACACCCACACCGTGGGCCGTGTGTCTGAGATGGCCGAGACTCTGGGCCTGTTGCATAGTTAAACGCCTAACCGGGGGCCCCATGGGCCGGTCTCTGCCTTGGGGAGCCATAGGGACCTCCAACTGCAGGAGGCCAGGGCTTGATGGGTCTTTTAGGGAAGAGAGGTGCAGGCGACCGTGGGGGTGAGAGTGAGGAGGGTATGGGGGTGGATCAGGGAGGTCCTGGGAATGATGCAAGGGATGGTGAGGCGGGTATATGAACCGTGGGCCCTCTAGACCCAGGAAGGGTAACTCATGAGGCTGCCAGCTGTCAGGGGAGCACGGAGGGCTGTGTGTGTGCGACAGAGAATGGCCAGAGGCAGTGTACTGATGGTGCTCCATCTCGCCACTCTCCTCAGGGATGGAGGGGTAACCAAAGGGCCCCTCGGCGGTGCCTGGGGGGGAGGACAGAGCAGAGCTGCGCGGGCTGATGTCAGGCATGTAGAATGGTGGTGGAATCCCTGATTCAATGCGGCTGCCTAGATACCCATAGAACGGGCCCTGGGGAAAGCCCCTGTAGCGGGAGGCCGGGGCCTGCCCTGAGGCGTGAAGTGCACTGCCCTCTGCAAAGCTCATACCTTCCATGGCCCTGTGGAGGCGGGGGCTGTAGTTGGGGGGCTGCGTTGACTCCAGGCTGGAGGACGTTGGGGAGAGCTGGGGCCGCAGCGTGGGCATGATGGGCGGCAAAGGCCCTGGGTCAAAATCATTCTCCTCATCAGACTGCCGGAACTCGGGGTACATGTCAGACTCCTCTGCGAAGGGGAAGCCGTGGATGCGGCGGGCCGGTGGGCTTTCCATGGTGAAGCGGCCATCAGGGCCGCGGCTTATCAGCTCAATAGGCGTGGTGACCTCTGACTCATACTTTGACACACTGTATTTCTTGCTGGCTATGGCACGCTTGGTTTTCTTGTAGAAGGAGAGCTCTTTTTCTCGATCCCTCAGAGGGCTGGGCAGCTTCCTGACGTACAGCCCCGGGCCCTGGGACCCGTCTGAAGAAAGAGAGCGGGGCCTAGATGGAGGAGAGCTCTCTGGACTTATTTTCCCAGATGATAACCTAATCAAAAAAATGCAGACAAAAGGCACTGTCTTAGTTTAACACATGACACCTAAAGGTTAGGTGAATGAAGTGTCTTAAACAAAAGAAAACTGTCTGATGCAGTAAATGAATAGGCATGATTGTGGTTTCATTTCCAAGCTCAACAGATGACACAAGACAAAGCCAAATCACTCTATTAAGGCAGCCATAATGAACCACATTATGATAATGACCAGTTTATGACGGTGGCATCATCCTGACAGCTAATGAAGCTAGAATGACGGGATGAGAGGAGAACCAGCGACGCAACCATGACAACCGTATCACAAATCTATTGAATCTAAATCTTCGTGAGCAGACATGAGAGCAATTTCCATATGCTGCACCAAATGGTGATGTGAGAAAAGCAGATGACATCTAACCAGGCCTCATTTGCCCACACCAGGAGCAGCATAGTCAACACTTACTGGGTCAGGATAGACATACAGAGTAAAGAGTGCATATACACAGTACTGAACTGTACTGTACATGCATGGAGCTAATGCAAAGTAATCCCTGTATGGTGCATGAGAGTTAGTGCATGCAAATAGGCCAGCGGTAGGCTTCACTACAACAAATAGTCAGTTGATAATTTCTATGCAATGCTATAACCATGCAGCCAAGCCAGTGCAGTGCAGCACACTCTGTATTTTGGTGCAGGCAGGCACTCACAGGGGGCTGGCGGGCGGGGGCAAGAAACTGCTCCTGGCAGGCTCATCCCAGCAGGGCTCTACCCCTGGCAAGGGGGTGAGAGGAGGCCTGCGATTGGAGACAAATGACATGGGCCTGGTTCATCTTTGACTATGCCACTTCAGGAAGGACTAAGGTTGAACTTCCTGACCTACCATTTCATAAAAAAATAAACAAGGTATCTGATACTGATGGTTTATCTTAAGTCTCAGGCAGACACACATTTATTCTTCAATGTGATTTTACATAGATTATATCCACAAATGAAATTGAAATGCAGTCATAAATGTAACAAGATTTACAGACGGACAGACAAATACACACATGTAGCGGACTGTACATTAAATGTGCAGCTAAACATAAAATAGCATTATTACACAATTTGAATCATGCAGAAAGCAGATAGCGTTTAAGAATACAGATGGATCAAAAATCAATACACATACTGCAGCTTGGGCACTCTGGGTAATGTGCCTAAAATGCTGACTTTGCTGCTTTAACTTTCTTTAATCTGCCACTGATCCGCTAGAGGCTGCTACTGTTCATGTTCTTCCAAACCCTTCAAGTTGCCCAAAGATATAATCATGGTGTTTTTATATCATCCATTTTGGGTTTTGCTTATTCTGTGTGCCTATACTGTCCGGATATTTTACTTAAATGCGAAAGAGAAGGCAATGATGTGCATAATAATCAGTTCTACTAACAAGGCTCTAAAAAGAGTATTTCCAGTTGCCAGATGTTTAAAGTAAATGTAATACTTTTTTAGTTTCAACTGTTATTTATTGTCAAAATGTAGTGTATGCCTCGTCTCAGAATACATAGGAAGAGGCATTTTGGTAAAGGTGCATTTATAAGTTGGACAGTAGTAGCGTCCTGCAGGACCTTTGGCATTTAGTCTTACTTACGGTGACTCAATGCTTTTCCTGAAGTGTGTCACCGACAAGGGAGGATCTGAGAGGACAAAGACATTTGAATTCAGCATTTCCCTCTGTTTAAAACCATAATACATAGTCAGACACATGGGTGTATTGTGAGACAATGGACCCCTTGGACATGTACCTTACAGGCACCTTATCAATCCTAAATAAGAGTAACTCAGACTAAAATTACAAAATACAACCATTGTGTTGTTTCTCTTTCTGTTTGTTTTGCATCCCGTTGTAGTCATTTAATTTATTATCTTGCACTTTCACCCAATGGCCCTGGTAGGCTCAGAAGTAATTCATCCATGGTCAAACATTTACTATATTTATTAAATGTGGGTTAAAGTAGAGTGGGAGGCGGACCTGGTTTACGCTTCAGTTTGCGACGGTGTTGCTTATTGACAAAGCAAGCTGCTAGAGTGCTGAACAGTACTGCTGCTGCCAGAAAACAGATAGTTGCCACGACACCCGCCACCACCGGCCGCGCCAGCCCCTCATCAGGCAACTCCGCAGGAGGGAAGGGATCTGATGGGGCAGACAGGAGAGTGAAAGGGGACTTAACTAACACAAAAAACTCTCTCTATATATACTCTCTATAAACATATCTATTTAAGGACTCCAGTTTGTAATACATCATAAAAAAACTGACCGGTGCTCGACACTCCCACTACGTTGCTGCTTTCACTGATCAGGTCATCCATGACAGCCATCACCCGAAACTCATACCAGGACTCCTGTGTGAGAGAGATAACATACACACTGTCCCGTGACCGTCTCATGCACTGATTTGTGTCAAAGTTACTGGATCCTGTTCAAAAAGCATTTTGTGACTCTGAAAACTGACCTGTGTATACTGTAGGTGAAATTTAGATAATAAAAGGATGTTCGCTTTATTTATTATTGTTACACGTACTAAAAGGAGATTATGCCTTGTAGCGAGCATGTTTGCATTTCTTTTTTTTTGTGATGTAGGTTACACAAACTCACTTTTTGTCATTTATAAATATTATCATTTTTCAAAATGCATTATACTGCAGTGAGGCGGAAAAAAATACACCACCTCTTGAACATTTAAGCTGGACGTTAAATCATGTGCATACAAATGTGGACTGTGTACAAAATGTTAACATTATTTAAAAATAAAATGATAACTAGATTACTGTGGCTAAGTGGATATAGTGCTGGACTTCGAATCAGGAGGTAGCAAGTTTGAGTCCCACTGCAGTCAGCATGTTGTTGTGTCCCTGGGCAAGACACTTCACCCCAAATTGCTCTTGTGGGGATTGTCCACAGTATTGAATGTATGTAAGTCGCTTTGGATGAAAGCGTCTAACAAACGACATGTAATGTAGATTATGCTCATCACCATGAACTCGGGATATTGTTTACAAGATTCTCTCTTAATTAACTTTCCAGTCAATTACCCCTTTGCCACACCTTACACAGCCATGTTTCTGTATGGACTGCATGCATTTGTAACTGACCTGAACGAGGTCTCTGGCTATGAGCTCGGTCTCGGTGGACGGGATCAGGTCATCCAGAACCTCCCACCTCTCCCCGAGGCGGAACTCCATGATATATCGGTCGATGGGCGAGGAGTGGTTACCTGGAGGGAGCCATGTGAGGAGGACACCGTGCTGCGTGCGATTGGCTGTTAGGCACCGTGGTGGAGTAAGAAGCACCAGTGGTTCTGGGGTACCCAGAGGAGAGCCTGTGGACAAGACATGTTGGACAAGAAAGTTAACATGAGGGAAAGTTATTCAGACAATGATTTCCATATGTAAGGAAATGTGATACAACCTGACTTAGCAGTTAGCAAATGCTGTTTTTCACTCATTTTCATTGATCTATGCATGCCTTTATAAAACACTCCTTTGCCCTTTGTATGTTAGAAAAAACAGCAATGCACATTTCTGCCTTCATGCCTTTTTTTGCTGAGACATTGATTTGAAAAACCATTCAATTTTAATTCAGTTCAGACGTTGGGAGTCCTTGGGACACTAAGACTGGATATTGGCAACATGCCCTTGAGGCATGAGTTGGATTACAACACAAAAAATGTGAAAAAAATACAAATGTTAATCTGTTCCTTTTTCTACATCAGAAACAGCTACAGCGGCTACATTCTCAACATGAATAGATATTTCTCTCTGAACATGTTGACTTGTCAAACACAAGTGGAACTAATAACATCAATAATGACTGTGGTATTTTGCACGTAGGCTTATTGGCACACCTAAATGGAACAGTGCCATCATTACTGTCATTAGTTACACCTCTGCTCTCCTGCTATGACAAGTCAAAATGTTGCGGTAGATATTATCTGTTGCATCACTCAGCACATGAGAACAAATCCACTATACTGTGTAAGGAATGTCAGCTGGTCTCAGCTCATGTGCATTGTGTTTTTATAAAAAATGTAATGTTTTTTTGTATCCAACGGCCACACAGTCCTTTTTTATTACATTTTAAAATTAGGCACATTCATTAAATTGCAGAAGAATCTTGTTTGTTGAAAAAGAACAATGTTTAGAGATAATTTATTCTGATAATCAACATAAAACAATAAAAGTGAAGAGGTACAGGATTTAGGAAGTAAAGGATGACATGTCTGCCCCATCCCTAGTAGAAATTACACATATGTACACATTCATTTAAAAACAACTACAGCGCAGAATCTCGTGAATGGCATCTGAAGACATTCTAGAAAATAGAAATAGTGCAAGTCGCTGATTTAATTCTGTATTCAAGTTTCCTTTAATTGAGAACCCACCTAAAGTGTTGACTGTCACAACTTGGCTGAATGGGCCCGTGCCCAGTTTGTTCTGCGCCAACACACTGAACTGGTACTCTGTCCCGGCCTCCAGCCCTGTCACCACCAACCACGTCTGAGCCCCAGAAACTGGCATGGAGTGCCAGTCGTGAGGCCCAAAGTCTGTTCTTTTTGACCTGAGAACAGAAACAGGGCAAAACAGAATGGTAAACTTAAAACAATTGTGAAATATGTGCTCATTCATCTCAAGAAAGTGTTGTTCACTAATTACCTGCTGAAGCTTTGCAGTTTATTTAACCTATATGGTGCATGTGACTTATGCATATTGCTGAGTGTGAATGCATTGCAATATTTTAAACAACATCTACTGAAAACCCCAAGAAATATACTGTCCAAAGAAATACTTGGGGTTGAATTTCTAACATATTGTATGATCATAAACGCAGGAGGAACATGTTTGTTAAACTAGGCCTTTAACCCACAGGAAGCGTTTCCACATCTGCATGCTGCAGACAGTGATTTGAAGTTAAATAAGAGCACTCACACTGGACCGTACCACACAGAAAATGTCTGTTCGAAGCCGCCATCATATCCTGGTTCCCAGGACACATTAGCAGAGGTTGTGGAGGGCAATACGTGGATGTTGCCAGGAGCGTGTGGGCTGGTGCCTGCAAGATCAGGACAGAGAGAGGGAAGAACGGAATACATTTAAAAGACCACAGTCTACCAATTGACTTGTATATATTTCAGCTTACGATTAGCATTTAATATAACTTGCAGTGAGATAATATATATATTATATTAACATGGGTGGTGTATTACTGATTTATTCAAATATGTGGGCTCACAATGCACCTCAAGTAAAACGAGGAGCATTTTGTTGATGTTTGCACCTCTAAAATGCTGTGCTGCATCATGCGCCCGCCCATTCTCGGTATAATAATGCGACTCTGGCTGAGGTGGTGATCAGCGTAAGATCTAGTTAAAGAGCAGTAGCGCTGTCTGCAGCTCTGCTCATCCCACCCACGCAACAGATGTGCTGTGTGGCCCGAAGCCAGTTACTTCTCATAAAGGAGAGACCTGAGCACAGCTGCCTCCTCTGCCCTGCGACACTTGTCAGCTGAGAGCCGGTCACACGGAGAGGCCGGCTGAGCGCTGCCAGGTGGGCCACAGTGAAACCCCTCCTCATGCCGCAGGCACGGGCTACTGGGGCAGACTTAGTGATCTGCTCATATGTAGAAGACCAGCAGACAATACTTAAAGGTCCCATCACATGGCCATTTCTACTGATCATAATTCCATTGTTGAGGTATACTAGAATAGATTTACATTGTTCAATGTTCAACTCACCCACTCTGTTCTGATGAGTCCACCACCGTTACAGCGGAACATCAGTGATTATGTGTTACAATGGCGTGTGTTAGCAACCAGAAAATGACACCAGTAATGACAAACAGATGAGAATGCTGTGTGGGGTCTAGTGTGAGCTGGATTACTGGGGTTGTTTCCTGGTTGCGGCGTGGGGTCTGCGAGACAGTGAGACACAGAGGAACTCAGCCTGAGCACACACACACAGACTCACAGCCAGCCGCGGCTGATAAGGCTGAGTGAGTGTGTGTGTGCGGAAATCCGCGGAGCCGCGGCTGAAAAAAGATAAGGCTGAGTGAGTGTGTGTGTGTGCGCTACGTCACTACACTCGTTACGTCACTTTACTCAGGAAGAAAAAAAATGGAAAAATAAATATCTCCAACGAGGCGTTCTGGGGCAGCATAGACAGGTATTTTCTGTGTTAGAGTTTTACTCGCTACAGGGTGTACTTTGAGGGTTTGTGACTTTGCAGAGCGTTTACTGTACGCATAATAAAAAAAGATTTAAAGGAATAATTCTCGGTTCAGAGAAACAAGCTTACTAATATTTTAAAAAGAGGCTACAGCCAGAAGAAAATTACTTAGCTGAGTAAAAACTAAGCATAAAGTATTTTTGTTTTGTTCATATTAAATAAGATAATCCTTGTTTATTACGTTTATGGGCTGGCAATCTTTTTTTTACTTTTGGATTAAGCCAGGATAACCTTTCCCTGTTTCCAGTCTTAAAGGAGACATGTCTTGCTTTTCCGGTTATTACCCGTCCCCTTGTGTGTTATGAAGGTTTTTATGCATGTAAACAGTTTGCAGAGAAAACCCTCAAAGTACACCCTGCAAGGAGTAAAACTCTAACACAGAAAAGACCTCCCCAAAACGCCTCGTTGGAGATTTCTCATGTTCTTCCTGGGCATTGTGACGTCTGAATACCCAGTAGCAACGCCCAGAGCTAGGACTTCCTCACACACACACACACACACACACACACACACACACACACACACACACACACACACACACACACACACACACACACACACACACACACACACACACACACACACACACACACACACACACACACACACACACACACACACACACACACACACACACACACACACACACACACACACATAGTGCAGGCAGCTCTGCTGATCTCTCCTCCCTGGCTGCAGGCGGCTGATAACAGACAGTTGGGATCGCGGCGATATTCTCTCTGCAAACCCGTTCTCACAGCGTTTATCAACCTTTTTCTTACTCAATATCAAGCCACACTTATTGTTTTTACTTGGGCTGTGACTTTGTGTGTGCTCAGGATGAGTTTGGCTGTGTTTCGCTGTCGCTAAACAAGGAAACAACACCTCCACGGAGCTCAGCGCGATTCACAACGTCCCGACCCATCAGAGCACACTGTGCTCACAGGGAGGGTGGGGGCTGGAGCTATTGGAGCTACAACGAGCCGTTAAAGGCAAAGAGTGAAATTCAGTGAATACACGTAGTTTACAGAGATGCTGTTTGAGAAACCAATGTGAGTTAGGAAAATTGCACAATATAAATCTATTCTAGTCGACCTCAACAATGGAATTATGATCAGTGGAAATGGCCATGACATGTCTCCTTTAAGGCTAAGCTAGGCTAACTGGCTGCAGGCTGTAAATCTTCTTGTCTAAAAAAGCTTATTTACCAAAAATGTTGAACTATTCCTTCAACAAGGAATACACATTTACATGTCTTCTATTTAAGCACTATTGTAGTAAAAGAAACAATAGTGCTCTTTCCAGTGAAAACATTTTGAGTCATTGAGAAATTGAGTCCTGATTTTGCAAATATTAAATAAATTGAGTATATGAATATATCTTTTCTAGCCTTAAGATAAATGTTTCCACAAGAATAAAAAAAAAATGTTGGCCTCCGATTACTATACATATGTATACAGGTATTTGATATCCTTTAGTTTCCATGATAATCACAAGTTAGTAAGGCTGTTACACAACTTTGTGTAAGACATTTATATTTTCAGAATGGCTTCTATTACTGCTACTTAAAAGTATTAAAACTAGTTATCAAATTCTAACCCCAAGAATTTGCACTAAAGCTGATTACATTTCTACAATGCTTGACATGAGGGGCTTGCAGTTTTAACATTTGGGTATCTGGAAATTCACAGTACAGTTATGCTTGCCTTCGTCGACACTTAAGAAATGTCATAAAAGTTTAAAAGATGTCCTTGATCCATGACTCAAAAAGACAAAGGGTGTAGTTACGATTTTGAGCAGAGGGAAGGATACCACACTGTAATTACAGAGTCAGGCTTTAAATTAACTTTATAAAGCTATTTCAGATAGGATCTAATGCAATTTTAATGATGCCCAAGGGGAAATTGGGTAGACTCAAGGTGTTTGAAGCATGAGGGTCTTATCATAAAAATCACTCAGACCACACACTGCAAAGTGAGGTCACAATGAACTCAAAATAACTGAGAAAGGTCATATGTTTGAGGAAGTTGAGATCCATGTGCAGATTTTCATACCGATGACTAGGATTCGCGTGCTGGCAGTGATGCTTGTGACCACATTGGTGGCTACACACTCCCATTCTCCGTGGTCCTCCTTGCTGAGGGACAGAAACTGTAAGCTGCCACTGGGTAGGATGTTGTGCTTACTCTTGCTCGGCTTCCCCACCTTTAATGGACATGGAAACTACAGTTACATGGTTAAAAAATGTAAATGCACATTTGCTGACAAGATTCAATGGGAGTGAGTTCATGCTGTTATTGTGAATTGTACCTTTCTCCAGGTAATGGATGGTATGTCAGGGTCTCCAGAAGCAGCACAGGGGATAGTAAGCTCTCTCCCAGCCTCCTGGCGATACTCCCCCCCAGGCCTCACATTAAAGTAAGGGGGATCCTGGAGAAAACATACAAACACAAGACCTATTATGCAGTCTTCTGGGCACATCAGTGTAACATGACGCAAACAGAACAAATAGGAGCAGTGATGTACCTTTAGCACCAAAGTGGCAGGGGGGGACATGCCCATGGTACCCAGGGCGTTGTAAGGCACACAGGTGTAGGTGCCCAGGGAGTCTTCTGTTGCCTCCGCCACCCTGATACTGCCATCCTGCATCAGGCTCCAACCGGGGTACTGAAAGACAAGCGGACATCATGATTACAGGCCCCTTTTTTTTCTTTTTTTAAAAAAGTGGATGCTTATGTAATACAGGCCTGCTGTCAACAGCAGGGCAACATATTGTGTGACCTCAGTGACAGTAGATTAGATAAACAGAGCAGCAGATGGAGCGCTCTGAGCAGAGAGATACTTTATCTACTTGACACTTGTTTGAAAGTGAAGGAATTATTCTGAAGAAAAGGACAGCTTCAATGATCTGTTACACTGAAATCTAAGGACAGTGATAAAAGCAGTATATTGATCCATTACAATAATTAAAAAAAACTCACTATATGCTTTAAAGGTGACATATTATGCACATTTCTGCTTTATTTAAAGTGTGACAGTAAATGTATTGTAACACCAAGAGGAGACTAATGAGCACTAACCTTCTCTACTCTGAGGGGATAGCCGTCTTTCTCCCATTTCACTGATGTCACAGGCGGGTTGGCATCCACCGGGCAGCGGATGACGCCTGGCAGTTTCCGTGGGACGTAGATGACAGGCGGCATGTTGATCACACGGGCAGGGTCTGCAGGGAAAGTAAAGATCTTTGTCAGTGATCCGAGATGCATCATCAATTTAGTTTGATGTAATACAGAAAACAACAAACAGGTTCATTGCTAGGAATAAAAGAGGTGAAGTTAAAAAAGGTAAATACTAACGGCTGTACAAGGATGTAGTGTTGGCCTGTTAGATTACACATGTATTATTCAAATTATCTCTTATCTTCACATTTGTATTTACACATACTACACTTAATCTATGTATGTTGGCTTACCAATGTTCTCATTCATAACACTCCGTTCGATGTCTCACTATGGGATGCGCCTCAACGCATATGCACCAGAAGCATCAATCTCATTACGCCAATCCTGATTGGCTGGTGATCTTGACGCCAACGTCAGGGAATCCACCAACCCTATAAGTAGCTTGCGCCACGACGCAGGCGTCATTCAAACACCTCTTCTCGCTTCGGAGCACATCTCGAGAAAGATCAGTAGCTAGCTAGCTTAACGGTCCACAGACTGATATACGAAGCTAACCTTCGGTCGACGGGCGCTCGCCAGCTACTTTTGCTTCGCACGGGAATTTACTGTATTAACACTCCAGTTAATATCAGAATCTACCCTGCCGTTTTTTTCCAACGGATAACGGTAAGGTTTTTGGATTTTTTCCCGCAAACGGTAACACGCCTGTTGCTCGTTTGTCCTTTCTACGCCGCACCAAGGCTAGCTAAGATGGACTCTTCCCTCCCTCACACCAGAGGAAACGGAGTGTCGGAGGCTCGGCTCTGCGGCTGCGGGCTAAAGATATCGAGTACTGACTCACACCAGGTCTGCTCGTCTTGCCTCGGGCTGCAACATGCCCAGGAGGCTATCGACACCCCCGGCGCGTGCGGGCATTGTTCCCGTTTTACCGCCAAAAGCCGCCGCCGGCGGCTAGCGCGCCAAGCTAGCATGCCGGTCCGAGACCTCCCCATGCCTGTAGACTCGCCGGCCGGCGAGCAGGGCATGGTGGCGACCGCCACGGGTGCCGGGTCCCGCGCTGTGTCAAGCTGGGACTCGGTGGCGGCGACAGCCGCGGGAAGGGGGCCCCGTGCTGTGTCAAGCTGGGGCTCCCAACTGGACCTCACCATGGCCTCACCCGCGGAGGATGTCCTGGAGCTGGACTATGAGGAGGAGGAAGAAGAATACGCCTCGGAGTTTCTTCTTTCCGACTCAGACGAAGGCGAAGATGACATCTTCGTCTCGTCTGCCCAGGCTGCCAAGCCTGAGGCCATGTCTACCTCCCCGGGCGGGGACGAGCCACCGCTCCCCCGCCTCAGCATGGACCTGCAGGCCGTGTGTCAACGCGCTGCATCTAAGCTGGACATCCCCTGGCCTGAAGCGGCCAGAGAGCCCTCCAGGTCTAGATACGAGGGAAAGAACTTGCCCCAAGCCGCAAGGCTGACCAGGCAACTTCTCCCCGTATTTCCGGAGCTGCTGGATGAGGTGTCGGTCTCCTGGAGAGACCGCCCCTTCAGCAGCAAGGCCCCAATCCAGGGAGCCTCCTCTCTGGACTGTGAGGGCATGGAGAAGCTCGGGTTACTCCGCATGCCTCCTATGGAGCCGCTTGTGGCAGCCCACCTCCAACCGCGGGTGTCGGCGGCCCCGAGCAGGAACCCCACACTGCCGACAAAGGCGGACCGGTTCCAGTCCGCAATGACTGAACGGGCCTACAAAGCGGCTGCTTTGTCCGCCAGGGCGCTAAATGTCTCCTCCATGCTAACCGCGTACCAAGCGGAGCTGTGCGCGGACATGACGGTGAAGCCTGAACCGGCCGTGTGGGAGGAGATCATGGCGATCACGGATATTTGCCTCCGCGTGCAGCGCTGTGCAGTCCAGGCCACAGGAAAATCGCTGGGGATGATGGTGGTGCAGGAGAGAGCCAGATGGCTGAACCTGACAAACCTCCCCGACCGGGAAAAGGAGGACGTGTTGGACATGCCAATCGTCCCTGAGGGCATATTCGGCTCAGCTCTTGCCTCCATGCAACAGCGGTGTGAGGCCAAGAAGAAGGAGGATGAAGCTCTCCAGCTTTGCCTCCCTCGGAAAGCCCAGCCGCCGCCCCCAACGGTCCTGCGACGGACCTTCCCCCAGGCTACCCCGCACTCGGCCCTGTTCAAGGTCCCGAGATGGCAGAAGCCACAGCCCGCCCCCGGTCTCCCACCGAGACGCGAGGCGCGGACGAATTGGCCGAGAAAGTCCCCGGTCCCGGCAGCAGCCACACAGGCACCGCCGACCCAGACTTTCAGTCACCAGGCGAGGAAGAAGAAGAGGGCAGCCTGACAGCCTTCCCTCCCCCCCTCGGGGAAAGGGCTGGAGGTTTCCTGTTCTCTTTCAGCCCTGGATCGTGTTCCACACGTATCCAGCACCCATGTGTTTCCGGGGGACAACCACGCTCCCGCCTTCCCGCCGCCTCGGGTGATGACTGCACGTCATCCTCCAGTTCGCGCCATGAGGGAAGCAGACTTCACAGCACTGGCAGCAGTTCCTGCCAGTCGTTCAAGTCACACAAACACACACAAGGGTCTAAAAATAAAATGTTTGCCACTGTTGCTTCCAGGCTTAAAGCCAAGGGCACAGTCGAAAATATTAAAAAGACAAATAATAATGTCAATAAACAGTCAGGCGACTGCTCCGCTTCTGAGAGTGGCTATGAACGCCTCTCTCGGAATGCGGACGGTGGCCGGGCCTGTGAACGCACCATCACCGCGCGCATGCGCAGTGTCAACCGAGGTTGTCACCCTAGAGCGCCACCGTGTTCAGACACTAGAGGGCGCCATAACACAACCAATGCGGTCACAGGGTGCAGACAACAGAGATATGGTGACATCCCCGCTCGCTCTGAGGAGCGAAAGGTGGAAAATGCTTGGGTTTTCAAAACGATATCACGGGGCTACAGACTCCAATTCGCTGTCACCCCCCCTCGCTTCTCGGGCATTGTGCAATCACATGCCCGGGGAGCGTCGGCTCACATTCTAGAGCAGGAGATTCTCTCGCTACTAGAAAAGAAAGCCATATCCATCGTACCCTCCAAACGGAGTCAGAGCGGCTTCTATTCCAAATATTTCCTCGTTCCCAAACGGGGAGGGAATGGAATTCGCCCCATCCTAGATTTAAGGGCTCTGAACGGGTATCTCAGAAAATACAAATTCCGGATGCTCACTCACACATCCCTACTGCGTCTCGTGCGTCAGGACGATTGGTTCACATCAATCGACCTGAAAGACGCGTATTTTCACATCCCAGTATATTATCCACACAGGAAATATCTGAGGTTCGCTTTTCAGGGTGTCTGTTACGAGTACAGAGTGCTTCCCTTCGGTCTGTCTCTCAGCCCACGGGTGTTTGTGCGATGTACGGAGGCAGCGATAGCCCCGTTAAGACAACAGGGGATTCGCCTGGCAACCTATTTAGACGACTGGCTCCTTCTGGCACAGTCGGAGCAGGAGGCTATTATGCAGACGAATATCCTCATGAAACACCTGCTCGACCTGGGTTTTGTAATAAACACAGAAAAGAGCATGTTGTCCCCAGCCCAGTCGGTGCTCTTCCTGGGCTTACGCCTGAGCTCGGTGCCCTTCACAGCCCGCCTGTCAGCGGAGAGAGTGAGAGCCTTCAGGGCTTGCCTCGCTCGTTTCCAGCCACGCAAATATGTTCTCTTCAGATCGTGTCTGCGGTTACTGGGGCTCATGGCGTCAGCCATCCTAGTAGTACGTCTGGGCCGCTTACACATGAGGGAATTTCAGCGCTGGGTAGCTGCCCTCAGACTAAACCCCACGCGTCATGGCGCGCGGAGAGTGATGGTCACTGTGCACTGCGTAACGGCGCTACGCCACTGGCTGCACCCGACTTTCCTGGTGCGAGGCGTGCCTATGGGTGCTGTCTTATCGCGGAAGGTGGTCACCACGGACGCATGTCTGACGGGCTGGGGGGGCATATACGAAGGTCGACCTGTGAGGGGTCTCTGGAGCAGAGACCTCCAACGGTCACACATAAATTATCTGGAGCTCTTAGCGGTGTTTCTCACCCTAAGACGCTTTCTGCCTTCTCTCAGGGGACATCATGTCCTCGTGAGGACAGACAACACGACCACGATATCGTATATAAACCGCCAAGGGGGTTTGCGTTCTCTACAGTTACACAGGCTGGCACGCAAACTGATCTTATGGAGCTGCGGACGTCTCCTCTCTCTGAGAGCGACACACGTACCGGGAGTGATGAACCTCGGGGCAGATCTGCTGTCCAGAGGTGCACCACTGTACGCAGACTGGACTCTACATCCAACGATTGTGAGTCAGCTGTGGGTGCGTTACGGCCGGGCCGCGGTAGATCTGTTCGCATCAAAAGAAAATGCTCAATGTCAGCTGTTCTTTTCAATGCGCGATCTAAATGCACCGTTAGGCGTGGACGCGCTCGCGCACGTTTGGCCCCCGGTCCTTCTATACGCGTTCCCACCCCTGGCTCTAATTCCTCCAACTCTGGCCAGAGTGAGAGAACAACGCCACACACTGATCCTGATAGCTCCACACTGGCCTGCAATGTACTGGCTGGCGGAGATATATCAGCTGCTGTGCGGACAGCCATGGCAGCTCCCGCTACACAGGGACATTCTATCTCAGGCGGGGGGAATGATTTTTCACCCTCACCCGGAGCACCTGGCGCTATGGGCCTGGCCCGTGAGTGGTATAACCTGAGTACAGTGGGGCTCCCTCAGAAAGTGATAAACACTATTCAGAGTGCAAGGGCTTCCTCCACCAGGTCTCTCTATGACTGTAAGTGGAGGGTGTTTGAGGAGTGGTGTCTTCAAAAGAAACACATCTCTTTTCAATGCCCTGTCGGTGTGATTCTATCATTTCTACAGGATCTGATTGATAAACACAGAGCTTTCTCCACGATCAAAGTGTACCTGGCTGCTATTGCCGCATGCCATGTGGGCTTTGGGGGAAAGACGGCTAGTCAACATCCCTTGATCTGCCGTTTTATGAAAGGGGCTCGCCGGCTCCTCCCCGTTTCCAGGTCATTGGTGCCCTTGTGGGACTTGACGGTGGTTTTAGATGGGCTCGCTCGAGCTCCATTTGAACCCCTGGAAGACGCTGACATGAAGCACTTGTCACTGAAGACAGTGTTGTTACTGGCTCTGGCATCTGCCAAACGAGTCAGTGATATTCACGCGCTCTCTGTGCATCCTTCGTGTACTCAGTTTGCCCCGGGGCAAACGAGAGTATTGCTGAAGCCCAACCCGGCCTTTGTGCCTAAGGTGGTTGGCTCATGCACTCCCATTGACCTTGAGGCATTTCCTTCACCGCTAGGTTCCTCTGGGGAACAGCGGCCGAATTTGCTTTGCCCGGTTCGTGCTTTGCGCACTTATATGGACAGGTCGAAAGAGTTTCGGTGCAATGACCAACTCTTTGTATCTTGGGCTAACCCTCATAAGGGCAAGCCCGTTACCAGGCAACGGCTCTCCCACTGGATTGTGGAGACGATTGCTCTGGCTTATACGAGTCAGGGTTTGCAGGCACCAACGGGCCTGCGCGCTCATTCTACTCGTGGATTGGCTACATCCTGGGCTTTGTTCAAGGGTGTTTCCATTCAAGACATTTGTGCAGCAGCGAGCTGGTCCTCGCCGCTCACTTTTGTCCGCTTTTACAGGCTAGATGTTTCTGCTCCAAGTGTGGCCCGCGCAGTGCTGGGCCCCGTATTGGGACAGGGTTCTACCTGTTAAGTTCTGTTTTTGTGTTGGTGATTTTCGAGATAAGCATGTCTGGCAATGCGGGAGTCTCAATATCCCATAGTGAGACATCGAACGGAGTGTTATGAATGAGAACTATAGGTTACTTACGTAACCCCAGTTCTCAGAGTAACATGAAGTGAGATGTCTCACCTGACGGCCCTTCTTGCTGAGGCGAAGCGAGAAGAGGTGCTTATTTTGAATGACGCCTGCGTCGTGGCGCAAGCTACTTATAGGGTTGGTGGATTCCCTGACGTTGGCGTCAAGATCACCAGCCAATCAGGATTGGCGTAATGAGATTGATGCTTCTGGTGCATATGCGTTGAGGCGCATCCCATAGTGAGACATCTCACTTCATGTTACTCTGAGAACTGGGGTTACGTAAGTAACCTATAGTTTTATTCTCTTAATGTGTTTTTTGTAAATATAATTTTTGACTGATTGTTTTCATCATATTTTTACATTTATACTCTTTAAAAGTACTGTACACGTATTTTATAGTACGAAAGTATTTGACCTTAACACATCAAACCTACATATTAAAAAGTGGTTATATTTTCAGCTTTTTATTATTGTTTCATATTACAACATGGAATCAAGATTTTAAAAGTTATTGAAAGACCCTTAATAAATTACTCTCAAGTGATTTTTAGCCAAACTGTAGGTTAACCTTTTATCTCTGAGATGCCTCATATAAACAGAGCCAAATAATGTTTTTTTTTGCCGCATCCTGGCCACTGCTTTAATCCTTGTCCGCTGTATTTCAGTGTAGTGATGAAATCAGTGGCTGCAGTGCCTCTGAATCCCCTGCTCTCTCTCATACTGTAGCACAGTAATCATTGAGCAGCGGAAACTTGGGAGAAATTTGGCTCATCACCCGAGGATTTGACAGAACCTCAGATGGGCAGCAGTGACGTTTCTCTGTCTCACCCAGAGCTGATGAGCAGAAAGGTCACCATTTTATTTTTGGTGGAACCAGATTCAAAAGAGACAGGAAAAAAATGGAGTCTGAGGTCGAGGCTGTCTCCATCTTTGTATTCAGGATTGAAGATGGAGGCGGGATAGATAATAATTGTATCATTAAAATCCACTCCGAATATGGAAATGTTTAAGAGGCTGGGTCCAAACAAACTATGTGACTCTCTGTCATGTCTGACCTTGAAATCCAAGAAGGTTACTTTGCATTACAGTGGCAGAGCAGCGCTGCCAAATACAGCAGCCTCCATACTACTGTTCCCTCACACTCCTCTTCACACAGCTCGCTGTACCGTCTCCCCGCCCCTCCCCCATCCACTTTGTTGCCAGGGTAACACTCACACTGAACAGTCAGGTAGGCTGATGCCGAGGGGGAGATACCGAGGCTGTTGCTCGGACTGCAGGTGTATTTCCCAGCATCCTCTGGCTTGACCCGGAAGATGATAAGCGTGCCGTCGATTAGGATGCGCACTCGGAGCTTCAGATCACTGCAACAACAGACACACATCGTGTTACAGAAACACACCATCAGGACAGGGCACATATCTATTTGCTCCTTGTGCTGAATTACATGAAGGAGCCATAAGGGAGCAGCAGAGAGTCAAACAGCACCTGCCTCTCATAGAAAGAACACAGAGTACAGAGCAAGACGTTCAAATAAATTACTACAGCCCTCATTGGTCCCCCTTGACGGCATTTAAAATGACTGTGATGATGGAGCACATATTCTGTTTTTTGTTGTTGTTGTTGTTTTTTTTTTTTTTTTTTGTTTTTAAATGAAGCTGCTTTCCTTTTCATGCCACGCAATTCAAGCTCAAACTGAATATGTCCAGAAATAAAAAAAGCACTTTTAAGAAGATCCTGATTTATAAAGGTTCGTAATGGTAATTAATAAGAACAATAGTTCTGTAACTAGGTTGTGAGAAATCCCTTTAACCGATTGGATCTTACAAAATCCAATCCACAATTTATTAAGCATAATTTATGGATTACGAACACTTATATAACTGCATTACAACCTAATACAGTAAATATGTGTTACAAATCAGAAACCCAACTGTTGCTCCTAATGGCTTATAACGGATCTGCAGAGTATAAGTTAATTAATTTTTAATTCAAATGAAATTTCCCAGTTGGGAACTCGTTTTTTACAGATTATTATGAATTATTTTGAATGCACCACTTATTCTGCCACGTTAACTAAACATCATTTGTGTATTCGCCCTGTGAATCATATCTGTTCCAAAAATATAATTCTTTGTTGGCCTGTGCTCCTATCCACCAAGTTTCATTAAATCACAAATATATGTATATATTTTTTTGTAATCCTGCTGTAAGACAAACCAAGCCAAAAATATAACCTCCTTGGCAGAGTTAAAAATACAAAATAAAGTAAAAAACTCACAGATACTGTTACTACTTTTTGAACTCCTACACCCACAGATAGGCCTTAAACCTGCCTCCTCAAATAAAAAGAAGAATTAGATCTGTCATTTCAGTGCCTGCTTTTGTGGTAGTCCTTTAGACACTTGTTTTTCGCTGCCTGTCAAACTCCTGTTCACTTGTTCTTCCTTTTCACTTGTTCTGTCTCTTGTCCGCTGTAAAGCCCCCTCAGACTCTAAAGACCTGCCTGTGGAGGTCCTGGCTGCGCTTCAGAGCATCGCTGCATGAGAGGCATATGATGACACAAGGTCTGAGTCATGTGATATTGTCATCAGAGCGCACTGGCACTGTCCAGACAAACCCCCCCCGCCAGGCGAACTATTACTGCCTCTGGGGCTGCAGGAGGACAGGACACCGGCACACACACACATGAATATTGACACACAAACACATCACAGAGACACATGATGTCATTCACATATCAAAGGTTTTAAATAAATGCAGCCTGTGTGGTGATTTAAGTGCCAGTAAAAAAGTCATACATTCTTAAAGAAGATGTTTCCCTGAGCTTCAATACAAAAGTGAACTTAAGCATAACTTTACTTCTTAAAGTAGACGTTATCCTCTTCCCAGAACCAGGTGTAGGTCAGGTTGCCAGGATACGCCTCCGCTTGGCAGGTGAACAGTGCATTCTGGGATATGTTGACAGTGACGTTTTCTGGTGGAGAGACGATGTATGGAGGCCCTGAGAGAAAGAGAAACAATGTGTATTAGTTTTAGTTGTCTACTAGTTTTGTTGTAAAGCTAGTAGACAGTTTTTTGGGGGAATAAGCTTTACACAGTGGCTAATTTACAACTTGACTGCTAATTTGGCTAACATGGAGCCATATTAGCATTTATTCGAGTTATGTATCTGCTGTCTTGTTGAATGAAAGTCAAATATTTACTTTAATTTAAGGCTTCTGTTTTGGTCTTCATGAATTCCTGAGGAAAATATGCTCCACAATGTTCAGCAGCGAATGGCTAACTGTATCTGTCTGTCGTCTGTTGTCTGTTGTTGAGCATGAAGTGTACACAGTGGTCGAGTCAACCAAAACAGTTCAAATTCAGACGGTAAAATCAAAACATGTATAAAATGAATACATAGATTTAGAAAAAACCTAATGACCATTTGAAAAACAGTTATGTACAGTGTTATGCAGTGCATTCTTCATAAAACGTCCAATACACAATACATATGCAACTGGACTGCAACTGAAATATCACTTGGGATTTAGCTCATCACTGACTTCAATTGAAAAAATGTCGGAAAAAGAAACAAAATAACCATTTCAACAAACATACAATAAAATAACATCAGATTTTACCCTTTTGACGGTTGACTTTAACAGAGTGACGGTAGAGAAGGTCGCTGAAGGGATGAAAAGTATTGTTAAATCTTAAAAATTATATTGAACTATATGCAGGCCTTTTCTGCTTTCACCTTGGATGGGATTATGGACATTTCTTCCAGGAACAAATTGAGAAAGAACACACACTATGTATTATTTACAATACATCACCACAGTCTGATGTGAAATACAGCGTGTAGGCGGCTTCAGTGAAATTAATAGTAGTCGGAGTTGGAGCTTTATGCATGCTTCACATTGTAACCTTTTCATCGCCGAGGTGCTCTACGTTCGCTCTTAACGCTATAAAACTGCAGAAGCCATGAAAGGTAAGCTGTCTGTTATGAGTGGGCCCAGATACAAGCCTTCTGGTTATTTTCCTCTCATCGTGCACAGCTTTAATGCATCAGGTGGGACCGCTGACGGCACTGTGCGAGTGTCTCACATAACAATTAAAAACAGATCACAAGAGGGAGAATCATGACTCCTCAGATATCTGCTTGTTATTGCTCTGAGTCTAAATCGTATTCAACATTTTATTCCATGGCGCTTTTCATGCCAAATGTTCATCCTAACTCTAAAACAAAAAAGATTTTATGAGGTGAAATAAAACACTGTTTTGGTGCATGTTGGTCGGTTGTGTATAATACACCCCACTGACATTATTCAAGTTGTTGCTGCATGGCAGAAAACGAAATATCTTACAACATGGTGTAATCAAATCAAGGGGCCCTATGAGATCTTCTTTAATAAGTTCCAATATTCAAAAGTCTTCTTCCATATATTATCCCGCTACTCTATATCTCAATTTGAGGAGCACTGTAGCATATGTTGTCCAATGTATCTGTTATCCAATGTATATAAACAAACTATTCCTCCCCACAGAGACTGATAAACAACCCATCTTTAACAAGTACTTTGGTGAGAAGAACACTCTCTTCTTTCTGTTTTGAATCATCAAAGTCTGTCCATATGGGAAAAATCCTCAACAACATCTTAGATAAAAGAAAGGTTTAAAATCTGAAAAAAATTGGACCTTAATTGATTGGTTGTTGAATTAAAAAAGAAAACAGAAACCAAAAACAAAAGTATTTTTTGGAAAAGTTACCGGAATCATCTTTCTTTTTTCAGACAGATTTAAAAGTATCTTTTTTGAATAAAGTTGAACATTTATTTAAAAAAATACTTTATTTCGCAGGATCGTTAAAGTTTATATAACCAATCACAGCCTTTTAGTGTGCTCATCACAATATTATCATAATATACGTTCAAACAAAACCTGTTTCTTGTTATACTTTTGGTTCATTCTGATAATGTGAGGACTCTTTTCTCACATAATGTCACGACCTATACTGTATATATATATTGTAGAATTCCCACTCGATTCTGAAAATAGAGTACATTATGTCGTTTGATACTATTCACCAAATAGTTTGTTGTCCAAAAGGCCAAGAATGTTCAAGTTAAGATCTAATAAAAATAACCCCAGTTGCTTTAGACATATCAGTACAAAATTACTTTTTAGTGTATTAGTTAATTACGGGGCTCTTGCGTTATCTGCTTAACATTGCAATGCAGTATATACATGTAGTATTGTCCAGTTGTGACATGCTCACCACTGCTGCAGAGTGTGGTGGTTTAAAAGTGGGTGGCTGGCTGGAGGCCTGCAGACTTTATGCAGTTGCATCACACGCACCACTGGTTACACTATCTACTGGGTTACAACACAATGATTTTTTAATGTGTGTTTGCAGTGAGTGTGTGCACATGCATTTACTATACAGGGCACAAAGAGTAGAGTAATAACTCATATCCGTTTACACCTATAGAAGTCAAGCATTAAAATAGACCTTACACCAACTCTACCATAGGAGTGAGATGCTCGGTTGCTTATTAAATACACAGTGTTAACTCCCTGCTTTATCAGGAGGCAGAGAGATAGAGAGAAAGAGCACTGGAGGCTGATATCACAACCATCCATCTGATCTGTGTCTAGCAGAGAGCCTAGTTAATGGACCGGAGACAGACTGTGACACTCTCACAGACAGACCCTGCTGTACACACATGGATGTACACACATGCACACACAACCTCCAGACTGAGCTATTGACTGACTGAAACAGACTCAGAAGGTGTGTTACATACATCAGTGCACCAGAGAGTTGCAAGGCTGTTCTTTTGAATGCTGCTACACTAAATGCCTTCAAGTATAAATAATAAAACTACTTCAGCGATGCAAATGCAATATTTGGCCTGAGGTAGATAGTAGATAGATACATTTGTCAACAACCCTTATGAATAAACCCTAATGCAAGCGCCTTGCTGCAGTGTGTTTCATCTCTACATACAGTACCTTGAACCAGCAGACGGGTGGTGTGCAGCACCTCTCCCTGGTCACTGTAGGCCCGGCACGTGTACGCCCCTCTGTCATCCCTAGTGATGCCCAGGATGGTGACACTGCCATCATGTATCTGTGGTGACATGGAGGAGAAACAGATATAAACCCAAACTCTGATGCAAAACATTCACATAATGTTGCAAAGAGCAAGTAGTGGAATATTCAGATTAGATGCCCAATGATAAATCAATTGACAGATAATCTGCTTTAAATTTGGTAATGAAATAATCCTTTGATTTTCTCTGGGCAATAGTGTTCAAACTTCAATGACTCGGGTTTCTAGAATTTGAATATTTTTTCTGGTGATGGATTCATCAAGGGAACCAGTGGCAGATGAATTGATCTTGAAAGAAATGGTTAGATGCAGCTATAATTCAGATAACTTGCTTAAGTCAAGGTACCCATAACACACTGTTAAACACACTGAATAGCAAATAAACATGTATTAGAAATGTGTGCTTACATACCTAAAATAATCAAAAGCACTTGATGAGGATATTGTGTCCCTTTCAGAGTTTTGCTAACAGACTGCTGTTAGTTAATATATTTTTTTGTATGTACAATCTTTATTTTAGTGGACCAAAAAGCACAATATTTGTAATAAAATAGTATAAAAGCAGTACCATGGGAGCAGTCTCCCACTGACCATGACACATAACACATAAGAACACCCATGTTCTTAAATTAAGTGTGTGGTGTGTCTCTACTCCAGGGGTGTCAAACTCAATTTCATCGCTGGCCACACTCGCATAAAGGTTGCACTCAAAGGGCCGGTTGTAACTATTTAAATATATATATATAAAATAATGTATTATATTACATTATTGCCTCTGAATTTGATTATTATCGGATAGGATAATAACTTAGTAATTAACTAAGTCTGAAAGCAGAAGTCCAGGGCAAATAACTGCAAGTCTCTTCAGTGCGCATGTCACAAAACGAGATGCATTGTGGGACATGCTTTTTATGTAACCGTATAATAAAGGTATTATATTCTTTGCAAGCTCTTGCGGGGCCACATAAAAGAAGTCGCAGGCCGGATTTGGCCCCCGGGCCTTGAGTTTGAGACCCCTGCTCTACTCCAACACATCAAACACATACAAGTCATGAATGCTTTAATCAACTCCAGGTCTGATTCCTGCATGTTGTAACCATGGAAACGACTAACTCCATGTTGCTGCGGGTCCCTGTTTGCAGCTACTGATGAGAACCAATAAGTGGTGAAGAAACACATGAACCAAACCTAATAGAAAAACCCTCATAAATTATGCAACAGGTTGCGAGAGACTCTGTCCATTCAAGTAACACACACAGCTGTAGTCTGTCCATTCATGCAGCTGGGGGGCAATCGGCTGCGCCTGCAGAATTATTCCTATTCATCTGTCTTTCAAATGGTGTACAGCCGAGAAGTGAGAATCAACACGAGCAACTATTAACTTCTGTCAGTCTGTTGGCAAACTGTGTCATCACCATCACAAGATAACACTTGGTGCATCACTGCTGCTTAACATACGACACGTGAGGCATGCTGGGAGCGCGACAGGAGTGTAAACCAAACACTGGTGAGCTGTGAGGCATCCGATGGAGGCTTGGAAATCACTTTGTATCGATTCCAAAAGGTTGAAAGACATTCAAATTGATTACTTTTTTCTTTGATTTTGCATGTTTTCTGTTCCTTCACATACAGTACCTGTATGTTTTACTAAGCTGCTGTTGTTTAAAGCTCATGTTGTTTCTCACACTGAGAAATCCTTCTGTGCTGTGGACTCACAGGTGTGTTAAAGGTGTGTTCTTACTATAAAAACTAACGAAAAGCGAACTAATGGCATTGCTCGCTCATTGTGTAATTTTTATCTGTAATTATTGAAGCAATTCATCCATGAAAATACAAACAAAGTACATTTTCTGAACCAGCAGTGTTCCTTTTTTGGTTGCATTTATTGGGAAAACACTGCACAGCCGGCGGGCAAAAGTTGCCTTCATTTGCATAAACTAGATTTTTATTCAAATGTTTACCATTGATGGTCAATCCAAAATCGCATTGAATGCCACAATACCTTGCAGACAATTTACTCAAACCTCCAGATCATTTATACAAATCTGATGAAAAATTTACTGGGAGCAACTTTCCCATTGAGCTTTTTTCTGGGAGTTTGCAGAAGCCATGTTGATTTGGCCTGAACAACCAATGTACAGATACATGTGTGCTAGTTTGCAACAAACAGGCCATGCTGAATGGGGAGGTGTTTTTGTTTCTACTTAGTTCTGTCTGTTCATTTCTTTCAGTCTTTCTCTTCTTTCTTCTCATCTCTGTATGTTTAAGAAGCAGATTGAGCCCAAAGATACACGTACATGTTCTTCTCAATACGAATGAGGTTGCGTCGCCCTTGGAATGTTTGCATAATGGCATTTTTCCATCAACTTTGCAACACTCACGCCTCCTTTAAAATTCTGGGATTTCATATTGAATCTATAAAAATCAAATCCTTACACACATGCAGCAGTGACTGTAGCTGACAGGATCTGATGATACGCGGTCATCAGTCCACTCCAGTACTTTGAGATGAACTCAATCCAAGGTGAGGGGAAGAGGATTAAAGAGGAGGAGGAGGAGGAGGAGGAGGAGGAGGAGGAGGAGGAGGAGGAGGACAGAGGAATGAATAAAGCAGTAGATAAAGTGAGGCATGAGATGAAGGCAGAATCTCAATTTATGCTCCACTTCACTGACGCATCCAGAAGGGCTGATATTGGCTTGTGGAACAGCAGGAGGCTGCTGTTGTTTTTCTGCATGCCTGTTGTTTGAGTACACTATGGGGAAGACGGTTTATAATCCCACCTCAGTTTCTATCCTCTCCTGCACAACTGTTTTGTTAAGTATCTTTGTTTTACGGCACTATTTTGTCCTCGCAAATAAATAAAGTAATAAAGTAAAGTAAAGAAAGGAGGACCCTGTCCGTCACATTCCTGCCTTTCTCCATGACGTCTCCATGGATCTGATCATGTGGGTGAGCAAATGTACCCTCAACACACAAACACACAAACACACACACACACACACACACACACACACACACACACACACACACACACACACACACACACACACACACACACACACACACACACACACACACACACACACACACAGGAGGAGCTTTCCCAAGTTTGAGCTTTTGGCTCTGGCTTGTACTGAGCAGCCAAATGGAAGACGACAGCTCTGCTTTTTATATTTCTCAGTGTATCACGGCGCAGAAAGTGAAGTATGGCATTTGGCTCTCACTAGCTATTTTCATTTATAGTCTAACATTCATATTAGGACTAATGTAATATTGATGCAGGAGAAGGAGATTAATTATGCATCAGAATTTTGTCTAATCATTTACTGAGGGGATGGTGTTGAAAAGAAGCGACTAGAGGCAGACGAAAAAGGGGGAATAAGTGAGTAAAGGAAGACGAAGCCTTTAACAGACGCTCCAGTATGCTCCTGTCACTTCCTGTATCACGCAGACAGCTGGAAACAGTTCATAGCATCAGACTGCAATATCAGGGAAGTATGAGAAAAGGAAAAGGAGGCATCCATCTTTCAAAAACAATTCAAACCTACCAAAACAGCCCTTTAATGCTGTTGTACTTATTCATCGCTGCTCATTTTTTGTTCTCCTAACCAGATTTAAATATTTCTTATTGCTGCTTTTTCAAGAATACCAATCTTCAGAATAATTATTTGAAGTTATTGCATTCAAGTAGTCTCTACAGCTACACATGTAGGTGGATAGAGTACTTGTGGTTGTATAGTAAGAGTAAGAGAGCAAAATATTTTCCACTTGAGACAAAGTGACATTTGCACCTTTTATTCAAGATGTGGCTGCGATGCATCATCGTCTGCTGAAGCTGTTGGTGTTTCTGCATCATTTATAATAAAACAGTGTGTTCAATGTCTGATTCTGTGATTCTCACACCACAATCCGCCACCTGATGTTCTGTTATTGAAGGTTTATGTTACTTGAGACATTTCGCTGTTATCTAACCACAGTGAGGCAGAGCCAGAAATATATTGTCATGACATCAGACTGTCTTCTTTTGGGAGTGTATCCAAAGGAATAAAAATCATGCATCACCAGACAACAGTGTAGCCGCTACAATCATTGACTGCTATCTTTAAACAGTCAAAGGCTCAACACTTCATATATATAGATATCATAAAGACATCTGTGTTAAAAGTGCAACAAACCATCTAATTCACAAAGGCTTCATTACTGTAACCTGAGACATATCAACACATTCACTTAAATAATAATGCTTGTACAGATATCGTATTCCAAAACAATGTGAATTGTGTGCTGCCCAACAACAGGACAGGCTAATAATAGCGAGTGAGACAATCCTCCATAACATACTTCCAGTACAGATGGACTTAGCAAATGACACCATCTGTGCATGAACCCTGATTCTATATTTATAATAAACATTAATTAAAATTAATAGAATGAATTATCAGGGGTCTTACTGAATATTTTGCGTTGGTTGCAAGCTCCTCCCCCTCCCTCAGCCAGCTGATTATTGGTTTTGGATTTCCCTGGGCAGAGCAGCTGAGCTGAGTGCTTCCCCCTTCCTTCGCCTCCACATACTGTGGCGGCGTCGCTGTAAAGGACGGTGGGGCTGTGGAGAAAGTGAAAGCAGGAATCATTACAACAGTATAATTATCATTTTCAACAATCATGAAACTGCATTAAGGAGTTTTCTTCAGTTGGAGATATTGTCTGTTTTTTACTTAGCTTAACATTATTAGTCGAGCTAGTTGATCTACAGAAGGCAGTGTGGAGCAGCTTCCTACTTTGATCCTGAATATTTCTCAAAGTTGATCGATGCACGCAAATAACTAGTTTTTTCGGTGTTATTTTTGGATTAAATAGACCAACCCTTCTCTACAGTATATGGTGCTAAAATGCGTAACTTTATTGATACATTTGCTTTAGTTTGTACTTCATAATCACATGAACAAAAATCTACGATATCCTATATCACTAAAACTACACATAAAAAAGGATGTTCTAACCTCTACTAAAGTTTAAAAAACATTCTTCTATGGTTGTGAAAAGTAAAACACGAACACTCAAAGTTGACCTTATAAGTAGTTTGAGGTGTTGTGTTACATCTTTGCATTGTTTTTGGGAGCAGTACTGGATATCTGAATAATAATGTGTTGTTGTACAGTACCATTGTTAGCCAGTAGGACAAACTAGCAACAAGATGACTGGAGCCATTCAACTATCATTACGTGCATGATTCTGGCCTACAGATGTTTCTAGTATAGTAGGGTGGTGAACAGTTTTCTAAATCAGCTGTTCCCCCACGCAGAAACAAGCATCCTGGTGACATTAACCCCTTCATCTTGCCATTCATTCCTAAAAACCTTAAAGCCCACTTAGCAGCTTCACTGAGTTTCCATCTGATGTTTCGGAGTTTCTCTTACAGCCACCAGGGATCTCTCTTCCCCACCTACAGCACTGCAGGCCAATAACCTGTAGTTTCCTCCGCCAGCTGCTTTCAGTGTTGCAACATAATATTTTGATTATAAATAGTGGCACAGTGTTTAGTTAAAGAGGAAAAAGGCACAGATATACAAGTGGGTCACCGCTTGCCGCTGGGAGTGCTGCCATGCCTCAGACTGCACACAAGCACCTGGCATGGAGTAAACAAATCCCCCAATTAGCACGTTTAGACATCTGCCTGTCCATACTGCCCTCTCACTCTCCAGCACTCATTACATTAGTTGATACAGTAGATTAATGGAGATAAAATGCCTGACTGGTTTATGCACCGCTTGCTCATGCAGTTGACGGGTCAACAGCTACAATAAACGGATCAGGATGCACCATTATCAACCGGCAACCTGCCTCACTGTGAGTTTGTGCTTTTATTTTGAAGATACTTGATTTATTCTAAGGTAGATTTGAAAAGTCTTAATTAACACACCTGCAAGTGCAATTTAGGATTTAATTCATGAAAACATATGAATTCATTATAATTACTATTTTAAGTGCCTGTGATGGTCCCACATGGTGCTACCAAAAAAATACTTTGGGAAGTTTACGCTAACACTTTGTTAGTGTTATGAACATTACTGTTCATTGACATTGCAAAACCCACCAGGAAAAAGATAAATTATAACACAGCTTTTCTTTTATACAGTAGTATTGTCATTTAGTGTTGTTTTCAGAACATTTGTTTATTTTTGTAGGATGCACATTTAGTTATGTGCCGAGAAACTTGAGCGTGTTTCTTATATGAGATGGTTTTGAGTCATTCTTTAATTTTCCTTTGAGTTAGCAGTGCGGCTGCTGCTTGTTGGTTGCTGCTTGAGGAAAATGCATGGGTCATATTTAGGAAATACCCCAGAATCATACGCTGACTTTTACTTTTAATACTTTAAGCACTAAGTCAGCTGTAAGTAATGTAAGTGTAAGTAATGTAAGTAATGTAAGTGAGTGGACTTTTTACACAGTGCTTTGTTGCCTGACTAAAGTACTTAAGTCCACCACTGTGCCGTTATTCATTCTAAACCTAGTTTAGTGTTTCTCAAGGGATTAAGCATCACTTAATAGGACATTTTAGCACACGTGGTGGTGACAACAGCAGGTACATCCAGGGAGTTTGTTTCCCACCTTCAGGTACAGCTTGTTACAGAGAAAGTGTCAACGTGGCAGAGAAACCTGGGAGTTGCTCTACAAAATAAAACATTGCATTCTCGCCCTACTTACTGCAGCGATCTTCATCAATTATATATATGACAAGATGCTGGAAGTTCCTGCACTCCCACTGTTCTTCTTGGTAGACCACACACCTCATCAGCAGGTGGCCTGGATGCTACTCTAAGACGCACGGTTCGGACAGTTCTCTCAACACGAACAGTCAGAAGGTATTTGCTCAATAAAACTGAGTCTGCATCATTTGCTTTGTCTATCTTTTCTTGCCTCTACTCCTACGAGAATATTGCTACATAACGTGCCCATGTTTAATTGATTTCACATCGTAAACCTCAAACATACTGTATGGTGTGTCTCCGTAAACTGTTGAAGAGAGAAGGAAGACGCTTTCAAGGAGACTTTCCACCCCTTGTTTAATTTTAGCACACTCAAGGTACTCACCTTTACTTTATGGTGGGATTAGACTACATTACATTTTTGTGTTTTGAAATGGTCACAGTGTCACAGATGATGACACTTGAGCCATACATTTTTGACGCCATTTAGCTGACAGACATGAAAAATGACTAATTGGATGCCAACCAATCATTTTTGGACAAGTAGAAATATATCATATATAAGTATAAATACTGGATTTGACCATTTGTCCAACACATGGTTCTCTATTTGGCTGACACTTGGGACCATTTGAGCACTTTAGTCACTATTGTGAAAAAAAACCAACAACTATAAACAAAATCTGAATCGTTGGATCCCATATCTGCCTGAGGATGGTTTATCACATGGTCACCATTTGTGGCCATTCTGGGGCTATTATTGAATGACAAGGACCGACACACATGGGGAATATATGGAGCTGGCGCACAGATGAGCTGGCATTTAGGCCCCAATTGGGTCAACCAAATGGGTTCTAAATGCCAGTCCATCACTAAACAGAACAGGGTTTTCTTATGTTTCATTGTTAATGGTTAAATCATTTGAAAACGCTGCGCTGATGTTTTTTCTAATCCTAAAAAGCTTGCTGATGCTTAAAAGAGAAAGGAAGGACAGAGGAGACATGACTACAGAGAGGAGCTAAGGAAGAGATGGGGGGCGGTGAGAGAGAAAGAGAGTGGCCTTAGTGTCTTTTTTCGGGCACAAGGCCTTGCCATCTGACACCTGCCACTGAGTGGGCACCAATTCCCTGTCCGCTTGGCAGGAAGTTAAGGCCAGCAGCAACAGGAACTCAAAGGAGGAGTGTATGCAAATACCAACAGCCAAAGGAAATGGGTGCCCTTAGTGTCTGTGTGTTGAGGCCAGACGAAAATGGCACCTGCTTCCCTCACAGACACCCATTTAGCTTACAGCAGGAACATAAAGTCTTCATATGAAATCCCTTTTTGGATGACTAAACTGCTGTTCTTGATGTCCCCATAAATGTCTGTGTTTAACATCAAATATGATCCCAAGACAAACTAAACATTTGTACCAGTGAAACACCTTGAAGTATGCTGTGCATGCTAACTGCAACTCTACAGTTAGACACATGGGATCATGTAAAATGGCATCACTTAATATGACACATATAATATGACATTTAGGAATATTAATTATTAGTTCTGCTACAGCCCAAAGAGCTCAGTTTCTGTTGAAAAGCCTGACAGTAGAGCAACGCAGGAGAAGAGAGAGGGAGCAGTCAAGAATGAATACTGATGAGGAAAGCTACAGAGATTCAGTATACCTACACAACAAGACATTGATACGTCACACACACACACACACACACACACACACACACACACACACACACACACACACACACACACACACACACACACACACACACACACACACACACACACACACACACACACACACACACACACACACACACACACACACACACACACACACACACACACACACACACACACACACACACACACACACACACACACACACACACCATGCACGCCCACAGACGTTCCTAAACACCACATCACGAGAGTGTGCAGCTGACGGCAGAGTGTGAACTATTCACTCTTCAACTTCAACAGACAGAGATCTCATTTAGCTGCATACAAACAAACACAATGAGACGCTCTCATGTCAATGTTGATCTAATGCTCTGCACCCAGAACACTGTGCTGAAAGTAATCTGCAGTGTGTGTGCTGTACTAACACACAAACACAAACATAAAAAAATATTATGTTCTGCATTGATAACCATTTATACACGTCAGCATTTTTCCTTCTAAAGTGATTATGCAGTGCATCTGACTTTACAAAAGTTTTTTTCCCCACTATTTAGCATAAAGTAAGTTGTAATCATTATTCAGGTATAAGAATTGCAACCATTGTAAAACATATGCATGATCAATTGAATATGCATGAGTTTCGCACAGTGCCAAAAATATACATGTGAAAGACTTTGACAGTCTCTCTCTAATAACACAGAGGATTACAGCTCTATGAAGTTAGAGACCTGTGAATATTAATTAACACAAGAAATCACCGCTTTTGGCTGGAACAGTTTTTGCTTGTTTAGCCAATATTAACACGTTCATATTAACCGGAAAAGGCCAACTAAGAAATCCAAGTAATACATTGAGACAACGTGTACTTCATGCATTTACTTTACTGCACCTTTGCTGCATCATGCATTTACTCATCTTCTGCAAAACAGCTTAATATCTGTTTCAAATGCATTCCTCACATGAAGCAGATACTGTAAAGGCTTAAAAAAATGAAACACAAGGTTTCTTGTCTCTGTAGTCTCTGGTGCTCTGCATCCATGTGAGGACACACTTCACAAAGGATTCTCTGAGCCACTAGGGTATTCCTGGGAAATGCAAAGGTGCAGATTTTTTTTCCGCCTGGTCATCAGTTTGATTGCTCTCTCAGACTATCACAGACGATCCCTGCCGGAACCGCCTTAAACAGGCCACAATCAATTCTCCTCTAACCAGCCTCTCATTCCTTCTTTACACCAAGGCCTTTTGATAAGGAGCAGCAGGGATGATCTAAAACAGTCTCTAATGGTGTTTTCTTTTTATGGGGCTGCTAAAAAAAACTGAGCAAATCCTAATCTGTGTCCAGCAGTAAACGGGACCAGTGAGTCAAGAAGTGTGCGTTTATGATTAGTTTTTTTTATTTTAAGAAAGGCTAGAAAGTTGTGCATTATTGTGCATGAAGCTTTAGTAAAAATCCAGTCATTCTAGAGGAATTTGTATTTAAAAAAGGATACACTAAATATTCATCAGTCAATCATCAACATTTGAGTACTTTCCTGACTGCCGATTAATGGATACATAGACTAATAAATAATCATTTAACAATTACATGTTACATAACAATTACATGTTACATAATGCAACAAAGATAACTTAAAAATAAGTACATTTTCAGTATATACTGAACATATGTATACAATATTCATTATGATTCATGCAATGGCTGGATAGTTATAATATTCATAAGCTCATCAGAGTGTTGACTACTTTTACCTGTGCTTGTACTTTTCAGCGAAAATGTCCTCGATAAAATATAACCATATTTTCCAAAACAATCTGATGTTCTTTTTTATATACAGTCTGAAGCCTGAGTGTATGACGCAGGTTTTCAATTTTTTCCGTTGAAATGTACAAACACATACGTTAACAGTTCAGAGAGTGAGTAGCTGACTCACCATTGACTGTGAGGTGCACCCAGCTGCCGTTGTGGAAGGTGTCGTACTGTTGCTCCAGCATCAGGACCCTGCACTCGTACCAGCCCTGGTCATCGGAGCGCACTGGGTCGATCTGTAGGGAGGCCTTCCCATGCAGAGAGGCTCTACCTGGAGACGGAAAAGAAACATAATTCATGTTTTTATGCTTTTTAAAAACATCTTCACGCTCTCAACAAGCGTATGCTTCTCCATTTGAACTCCCAGCTTTAAGCATTGCTTCTTACAGCACAAAATAGATTTCTGATGCAATGGTTTGCATTAAAAGTAGCCTCTAAGTTATGGTGTGAAAGAACACTTTAGATTTGTACATGGATAGAAGGATGAATAAATATGTTCCACTGACTGTACTGAACGTTATTAGGATTAAGTGCAACATTGTATAATCTCTGCTACTCGCTTTTCCTTTTTTCTCTGCAAGGACTCTAAAAACTCAGACTTTGAACTCCCCTTTATTATAATAAGCACATTCACAAGCCTATTTTCCAGGCCTCAGAGAAGTTCAAGTCGGGTGGGATAAAGACATTTGTTCTCATTCCTGCTCAGGGAGTACAGCAGTCTGGAGCCTTTCCAAGCACTCGATGGAAGGCATGAGTTAACAGAGACGGACAACCCTATCACCACCTTATACCTAAAGGGCAATTTACCGCCTTCCATCAGCTTGATTGTTGCAGGAAACGGATATAAAGACCATGAAGACTCTTTAAACATCAAACTCAAAGGATTATTAACACAAAAAGTCAAATCAGTTGATATTTTGGGAAATTATTTGTTTTTTTGCCATGAGTGTATAGAGAAAATCAATACCACTCTTATATTTATACAGTATATATGAAACAAGGCTACAGCCAGGAGATTGGTTAGCTCAGATATTAAGACTGTTTTTAGTGGAAAATAACTAACACGGCTCTATCCAAAAGTCAGAATTAGAATAAATAAATGAATTGCCAGGAGACTGTTACCTTCATCTTAGCTCGGCAAAGATCTAATTTTATTAACATTAAGTTGATGTACCTCATTTGGCCTTAGTGGTACTAAAAACCATCTACTGGCCTCAGCTACTTCATATTTAACTAACAGACTTAAAAGTGCTATTGATCTTCTCATCAATCTAACAGCAAGTAAGTGAATAAATTTATTCCTCAAGATGTTTGATCTTTAACCAATTCAATATTTCCATATTTAAACCTAAATGTATAAAACTTTTTAGGTTATACCTCCAGCTACATTTTTTTAAAGTATTTGACACACTGGGAAAAGACCAGATTTCCACCTCAAAGAAATCATCTATTTCTTATAAAACTTCTCCATCCCGGCCGCTTTTACTCTTCAAGGCTGAGGATAAATTGGAATTCTAAAAGGATGAAATCACAAGGGATGAGAGAAGTTCAGGAAACCAGGCATGGTGAAATCTTCAGCTGCTAAGCTGTCTTTCTTCAAGCCTCCAGCCCGCTGCTCACATGGCTGCCTCTGACAGCCCGACACACTAAAACACTCTCTTCTGCCGTCTGACGAGTGTTCGCAGAAAGAGCATTTTTCCAAACTTTGATGTGTAGATGTTCTGTAAGCACTGTTTCCTGATACTTCCAACTGTCAGGCAGATGTATTGACAGTGAGGATGGGCTGAATTGCTCTACCAGCACTGTATGTAAATGCAATAAATGAATAGCCCAAGCCTGGGACAGCTGCCATAGTTGGGGTAGAAAACTGATGGGGGTTTTTGTTAGCAGAAAATCGATGCAGCAAAGAGGAAGAGAGAAGAGTTTGCAGTCTTGCAGTAAAAAGGTAGCTTGTCTTGAAAAAGTCAAGTCTATTTTTGCTTGGGCATTGAAGTGCTGAGTGGGGAGGGTGATGGCGTGAATGGTAGGGATCAACCTCAGCTCCCATTTGTCAAACAGTGATAGGGTGCTGCTGTAAACAGAGTTAACAGTACTGTATCCACGTCAGGACGGCCCCCCCGGTCATACACCACTTACACAGGGTTCTGTCTACTGTGAAAACACACAATATCACATCACAAGCTCTGTCAGGAAACTTTGAAGAGGAAACACAAAAGATCCAAAGAGACACAGTCTGGAGGACAACAAAATACAACTTTAAATCCCAAAGAGCAGTGATAAAATAATAGCAATGAGCAGAGCAATGTGGGTTGCTGGTATTATTTTCACGAGTCGTGTGTTTTGAATACCGTCTATCTGTCTGTGGACAATATGCAGTCAGTCACACATTTCAGAGGTGTGTAGATGAGAAACATATTTGAAGATTGCCGTGGTCCAGGCAAGGCGATGTTGGACTCTCATGAAACATGAGCATAATGCCTTATTTGTGACAGGTGTTGCATTTTGGGATTGTAATTATATTGGAAAAATGTCACTGTGGGATTGTTAGTAGGAATTAAGCACATGCTGTTAACACTACTTCTTCTGTTCCATTGTGTGGATTTTTTAGTGCACTATAAAGCCCCATACATTTCAGATGGGAAAGAACCATCTTCCATTGTTCCGGCTTGGGAGCTCTCCTGCATTATTCAAACATTTTAAATGCAAAGCTAGCCTTTACTATACTCACAACAAATGAATGGCCTAAATACACTTTTTGATGTCATTACATTTCTTTAGTGTAAGGTATTTTTTAAATCAGCTAATTTAAGTGAATAACAGATAATATTAGGTTTTTCTTTGTTAGTGATGACGAGTGATTGAGGCAGTATCTTAGTGTACATGCAGGAAAAGGTGTGCTCCTAGGAGGACACTGTTGATTTTTATATAATTTATAAATCCATATTATCGTTGTAGAGAGATATGATTTAGTTGTCAGCTTGTCCCAAAGCGCGCCAATCCGACACTAAAATTTCACATGCTTCACATCTGAATTATTGATTGTGTTATTGCACGAGAGGGCACAAATAAAGATGTTTTTTAATGCTGTTATTTCAGTATAGCTGCGGGACAAACTGGCAGAATAGATTTTAGTCGAGAAGGATATCTGCACATGTTCTCATGTTGGAAGCAAATCACATGGAAAATACATAGTTGTAATGATTAATCTAAAATAAAAAAGAATATAATGTTGGTTTATCAATCATTTGCAAGAACATAGAGTGATGTAAATGCTTACTGACCCAGACAAAACGATTGACCCATAGATGGATTAAATGGCACTACAATCAAAGGGAAATATTTGGATTTGTCCTTACTGTAAATGCAGCGTTCATAGATATATATATACTCTGTTTTGGTAGCAGTCTACCCACCAATTTTATTCATATTATGTGATAAGAGTTCATGAAAATAGCCAAAATGAACTCTGAGACTGCACAGACCCAAAGAGCATCTCATCATGTCCAGTGTTATTATCACACTGTTGCCGTGCACATGCAATCCCCAGACCCAACTTTAATCTATCTAATGAGACTGGCCATATTCATGTTGCATCTGTTCACTGGTAATTCCTCAGCAGTGGACTTGACGCCACATGGCAGAGTCCCTTTAGAGCCAGAGCGAGCACAGTAGAGTGAGATGCTGTCTGAAAAGTTCATACCCTGCCGCTGGTCAGGAGGTTAAAGTAAGCAATGAAACGCTCCAGCGGCTGCAAGATCTACAGTAGCCACCAAAAAACAGAAAGGAGGGTTCCCCAGACAGTGAGTCACTGCCATTAGTCTTCTCTGCACTGATGACCCTGCTTTAAGAAAATCCCACAGGGAGGAGTTTCAATCAAACTAATGTTATTCACACTGTTTTCTAACCCAGCTGAAAAATCTGTAATGTCCGTATTTAGGACACTCACAGAAGAGAGATTAATCCTTCTGCCTTTCAACAAGCCATGACTTGGATTTGATTAACAGCATATTACCAGGTCAGGCACTTGGTAAAGAGGTGGGAACAGGAGGGGATGATTCTGACCCCATTGTGACAGCTCGCCATCTTGTCAAAGATGCAGAAGCAACATCAGGATGTAGAACCAATTTCCTAATACAAGTAGTACGGCAGATATAATATTTAAACCAGGAGAGGAACATTTTAAGGTTCTATGATGTGATGAAAGGCAGGAATATCAAATAACTATTGTTATGCCTATTTTAATGCTGTTCAATCAATATTTCTAGATAAATAATGGATTGAATGTGAAAGGGTTTACTAATTTCTACGACACATGAAGGGTTATCAACAACTAAGAAAGTTCCCTTCAGCTCAGCAAGACAGTTTATAGCATCTTTTATATCATTATTTTGGTTTAACAGCTACACAGAAAATGTTGCACCATGTGTAGCCTTTTTAAATAGGGACACAGTACATTATGATATATTCAGTTGCATATTTATTGGGTAAATTCAGATAAAACTAATACCATCTAAAACTAAAAATCTGCCTGTTGAGAAAGCTATAATGATCAGTTTTTGTTAAACCTGTTTAAAAGAGGTATTGATGCAGTTTAACGATAATTGTGGAGGCTGTCATTAATTTGTCGGTTATAGCTTCTTTGATAACCACTGTACTGGACATACAGTTATTCCTTTTTTCCTATACTGTATGTGTGCGCTGTGCTGCATTGTCACTAGAGTGTGATAATGTATGTGGGCTACAATGCAGTCGTAAATTGCTGAGACACAGTTATTTCCCCCTATGCACTCAGAGACAGCAGATGCCCCTGCACAGCCCCAAATGCTGTGTTAGAACAGAACGAATTGCACTTCAAGAACCAGAACGCTTTACAAAGGGGGCCAAGTCTTTGTTTTAGTACGTAAAGGCCTCAGTGTACTGCACCATGCCTTAAACTTAGAGCTAAGGTATCATTCTGAGGGAAAATACACTGCAATTGTAGGTCAGTCTTCCAAGGATTTGGAGGTACATTAACAGAACGCATTTGCACTGCAATATATTTAACTGGTTGTCAGAAAGGCTCCGCTCTCAGCCAGCTTATAATTGGATCTGCAGCAGCAAAATCTTTATGCTCTATCATCATAGAAATGTTTCCAGAATTATTGTATATTAAAACAAAAGCTTATAATGTCTTTCGAGTTGTATATCACTATATCCATCAGTGTGATGGACTCACAAAGGCAGATTGTTTCATGTGTTGAGACTTCATACTCTACTACTACAATATACTCAAAACTATGGGGGACGTTTTCAGGTTACGCACCAATTAACACATTTTACCTAACCCACCATAAAACTAGATGTCTTGTTTACACTTAGATTTTTGTATGGATTTAACAAAAAGATCTCCAAGCCAGGCTAGATTGTTCCAACTGTTTCCAAATGTAATATCAAACTTCTCTTCGCGAAAAAAAAAAAAGTCAAATTATTCCTTTAAATCCGTAAAGTATCTGCAAGCCATCATCTTTCACTAATGGTGAAATGCACTTCAGAATATTACAAGGACCTATTTTATGGTCTCTGCTTAACAGTGTGTATCATGAATCTGCAGCACATAGTTGATGATTGGGCAAACAACTAAAATATCTCTGACATTGCTGGGTTTGGCAACTAAAGAGATTGTGATCCTGATGCTGCCTAATTTAAAAGTTTTAAAGGTCCCATGTCATGGCCATTTCCACTGATCATAATTCAATTTTCCAAAATCACTTTGGTTTCTCATACAGCATCTCTGTAAACTACGTGTATTCACTGAATTTCACTCTCTGCCTTTAACGGCTCGTTGTGGCTCCAATAGCTCCAGCCCCCACCCTCCCTGTGAGCACAGTGTGCTCTGATTGGTCGGGACGTTGTGAATCTTACTGAGCTCCGTGGAGGTGTGGTTTCCTTGTTTAGCGACAGCGAAACACAGCCAAACTCACCCTGAGCACACACAAAGTCACAGCCCAAGTAAAAACAATAAGTGTGGCTTGATATTGAGTAAGAAAAAGGTTGATAAACGCTGTGAGAATGGGTCTGCAGAGAGAATTTCGCCGCGATCCCAACTGTCTGTTATCAGCCTGCAGCCAGGGAGGAGAGATCAGCAGAGCTGCTTGCACTGAGTGTGTGTGTGAGGAAGTCCGTGGATTGGTCAAATTGGACCAATCAGCGGGGGCTTAACGTAACGGCTCCGCGGACTTAACGTAACGGCTCCACGGATTGGTCCATTTGGTTCCGGGTAACGCATGACATCATGCGGTACCCGGAAGAATCAATGGACAGTGACGTATCTCCAACGAAGCGTTTTGGGGAGGTATTTTCTGTGTTAGAGTTTTACTCGCTACAGGGTGTACTTTGAGGGTTTTGACTCTGCAGACCGTTTACATGCAGAAAAACCTTCATAACACACAAGGGGACGTGTAATAACCGGAAAAGCATGACATGGGACCTTTAAACTGAATCTGTTACAGATAGAACTTTTCATAATTTCTCAAGATGACTTTGCTTTATCTTTACCATGTCAACAGTTGTCTTACCAGTGTACTCTGGATCCACATGAGGAGGGTAGAAGCGGAAGTTGATGAAGAAGGGAATAGGCACTCCAAACTTGAACCACTCCACCACATAGGGGGGCTGCTGGCCATCCAGGGGAGGGGACACGTCACACCCCAGGATCACGCTCTCTCCGGCGCGCGCCGTCACAAACCGGGGCTCCTCTCTCACTCCGTGGGCACCTAGGACGAACAAGAAGTTTACCACAAACAAGAAAATTGAAGGTTATCTCATCAGGGCTGTGGTCTGACGTGTTAAAGAGTAAGAGGCCAGCATATTCTTCTGCACGCTAAGCAGCAACATCTCATTGCACCTGAGTCATTCAAGACTAATTGACAAGCAATGATTGGGTGTCATTCAAAGGCAATTGAGCCAACTACTGCACAATGGATTACAACTACATTTTGCTTCAGAAACTTTGAACATGCACATGGTAGACCACCATCTGTCACCTTCATCTGTTGGTGAACTTTGTGGCTGTGCCATACTGTACTATAAATGAGCTGCCGAGGGGTCCCATTGATCATCACTGGCTGCTGCTCAGATAAGCTTTACTATGAGCACCACCAGGCCTGGCGATTAGCCACCGATGTCAAGGCACGCTGCCGAGCGTTGACCTATCAGATGACTGAAAGGTCGGCATACCTGCCTCAGCAGAACTCTCACTCTGGGAATGGATTTTCTCCAGCTGCCACCCCCGCTTTCATTGAATCGGCTGTACCTCCACCGTCAGAGCAAGCATGGCTTCAGCTCACGCCCAGGGGGGAAGAAAAAAAAAATAGCTTCGGGGATCAAGAGACATGCTGACGTCTCACTCCGGAGAAACACCAGCTGAATAACTTAAAGCTTTCATTAGCAGCATCATTTGCATTAGCAGGCCACATTTTTACAAGAAAAGCACACGTTGGGACCTGGAGGTATTATTGGCTCAAGCAGCACTAGTCTGTAATGATGTTTTGCTACTGTCGTATGGAAATGGTATGATCTGCACTTTTTCAGCTGTGTACACTGCAATTAAAACCCAAATATGTTCACCTAGTCCTTCTGGCTGAAAAATGAAGCTTCAACTCCACCCCTGCAGGCCATACTGTATGCATCACTTAGCGATTGTGTTTACCAGTTTAATCTGCATTGTCCTGCGATAAAGTTAATCCACTTTATTCATTTCAGCAAGCACAGATTTTGGATGGAAACAGAGCAATTGTAATCAAATGTCGCTTTTTAAGTGGAGATGTGGTCTCCCAGTTAAGGCCCTCAGACCTGGAATATACCTTGCTATTTTGCCTCTTTGTCTAGAAATGACAAAGTTAGGATATGCCACTCTGAGCTTTAATGAGCGAAACCTCGCAAATGAAGCTGATGTGCATGACTCATTGAACCTGAGCCTGATTACCATACTATATCAAACAAAATAACCACACATATTAAAATAACAAATGCATCAACAAATACGATGTAAATGCTGTACATGTCAGAGATCTCATAAGAGAGCTAATTGACAACTACAAGACACAGAGGCTGTTCTGGAGTGTCTAAATCATGGTGGTAATAAAGCAGCATTTTTCATTAAGATGAAACTGAGGGGGAGGCAGTGTTTGATGAAGCACAGTGTAGGGTGTCAACAAGCATAAAGACTGCTGAGACTGAACGAGAGGGGAGTTGATTGTTGCAGAAAGAGATGATGCTCTGCCCTGCAGCCTTTTAATACACTTCTGAGGAAACCTGTCCCGTACAGTAATAAGCAAAAAATAATCAAGAATCTGCTACACCTATCCTTTCAGGCTTGCAAAAACACTCAAAACTCACCCCTGAGCACATTTATAACGCCTTTCAAAAAGATTATTATAACCACCTATGAAAAGACATAAGCTCTTTTATTGATAAATGTCTTTGGACAAGTTCATTTAAAGGTGGGGTAGGTAAGTTTGAGAAACCAGCTCGAGATACACTTTTTGTTATATTCCATGGAATGCTCTTAACATCCCGATAGCAATGAATATCTGAAGTGCTTTGACAAAAACTCCATAAAAAAATGTCATCTGTGGAAGCCTTAGTGCTGTAGAAAGCACGACCAATCATTTGAGCCGGCCCGGCTAAAGTAACTGGATGGCCTACCTGCCTGTCAGCCTTCCATCTGTGCACAAACTTATCTCGTGCTCTCATTGGTCATGTGCGCGTTCGTGTGTGTTGGAGGAGGGGCTCTGTAAGGAAGTGGCAGATTTTTTCCGGCTGTGTATTTTCAAATTCTAGCACATTCGAGCTGGTTTCTCCAAAATTACCTACCTCACCTTTAAGTTATTATCATCAGTGAATCCTCATTGTGGGTGTCTTAAAACAATGTTTGAACACAATCAGACAACTGTTGTAAATGTCCAGGGAAACACGCACGTGCGTACCTGACCAAAGGTGTTGAATAAGACATTATGGCAAAGCCTTTACGAGTGTCTTTTGTCTTTGCTCATGCTTAAAGGCTTTCAGAAGGAAGCAGAGATCAGGCTCCCATCTATAATGAAACACACTGGAAACATTGTTTGGTAGAGTAAGTAGAGTCACTTGACATGTGGCACAGGGTCACACCGTGTGGCACAACTGTGCATTAATCCATTGTTTTTCTGCAGAGGCTTCAGGTTGCAGAAGTTTAGAGGCTCAGGTTCCTGGCTGGCATTATATTTAGATCTGGGTGGCAGTGGGAGCACGTCTTGAACAGAGAACAGACTTTTATGACTTGAGATAATATATTGGAGGTGCTAATAATTCTCCAATTCCTTTATAGGATCTTCATGAGTAGACAATCAGCAGAGGTTTGGTCACCGCTTTTGCCTTTCTAATTTCTTAAATGGAGACACGGTGACCCCGAAGGGCTTATAGGGGATTTTTAAAGGGAATTATTTATGCTCTCAACAACTCATAAACGTGATACAAGTGTCCATGCTTAAGATGTTCTAACTAAACAGGACTGTAGATATAAAAGGGATCAATACAGTTAAGAGATGATAGCAATTAATGATTGCTTTGGCACTGTAAATGTCATCTGAAGCTGAAGCCCTCCAAATACAGAGGTGGAAATCTGTTGAGTAAGATCTGCATATATCAGACAGCTAATAAATCCAGGAGAGCAATATGTTTTATGTATCTATACTCTGCACAGAGTGGATTTACTGCTATGATCATGAATTCCTGAAGGCTAACAATTCAGTCAGCTGTCAGATAAATCTTCCTCCATGGCAGCCAGTTCATGTACAAAAGCAAAATACATTCTTCATTGTTTAATAGGTTAACCAGGCAGTGCCACAGCGAGTTTGATTATTATAGTTTGATTATTTTCTAGATTTATAGTTTAGTCTAAAGGATGTCAGAAAAGACTGAAAAATGCCTGTAAATGTTTTTTTTAAGCAGGCAGGTTTGGTCACACAAACAGTCTAACATCAAAAGATCTATAATCTTCTGTCATAATAAAAGTTTGTTAAAAATGTCTCTTTTGTGAAGTGAAACTATCAGGTAGTTTACCAAAAGAAATAAGTCTAAAAAAGCAAATAATTCCAATCAGTGTAACATACATTTGTCTTCATACTATATCAATTCAGCATCTTATGAATATCTTTTATTTTATAAATATTACTGTCTTATATATAACTTTGCCCAGCCCTCATGGGCCTATAAGAAACCATAAATAAGTGTTGAGAATTGAGAAATCATAATAAGGAATAATGGAAATAATCTATCTAACCTCCCATAAATCTAAAAGGCACGCAAATCTTTATTAGTCCACTCAAAAGTCAAAGGTCAACTAAACATTCAAATTGGATTGGCCTTTGTCAAATCTAGTTCTTATATTAGATTGATCATGGTTGTTTTATTTCTAAATAAATGTTTCGGCTCAACCAGAATGTGTGCTTTAAAGTACAATAATGAGACAATACATTTAACCATTTAGTTTGTGTCTCAGGTTAAGAAAGAGAATAGAGATACAAAAAAGAAAACTAGCAAATCTTTGCATTAGAGGCTGGAAAAAAAAAGAGTATTGGTTGTTTTTAAAAATGTTATTATCTGATTATCAAAGCTGTCACCAATGAATCCACTTAACATTACAGTTCCAGTGAGAGCTTTGCTTTTGTAACAGCTCACTTGGTGAATATTAATAATATTCTTTATTTATAGAGCACATAACCAACAGGGGTTTTGCTTTACAAGATACATCTTAAATATTAGCAGAGCCCAAATGTCAAAAGAAAGCATTAAGAACTCAGAGTAGCAGCCAAGACAAATGTACTGATACACACAATGTGATGTAAGAAAATTATAAACAAATGAGAGATATCTGTTTGAGGTCAATCAATATCTGTGCAGACATGAATCATTGCAGCAGAACAGAGAAGGGACACAAGCAGCAGGAGACTCAACTCTGAGCTTTCACCTTGTAACATTGAATACAGATGGCTCTCCTACTTTCCCTTTCAGTAATGATCACAGGTCAATACAGTCAAAAAGACCCTGAACGACATTTTGGGCGATAATCAAGCGGATCCTAGCAACTTTTTTGGACAGCAATGACGTCCAATAACAGACTGAACAAAATTGCGAAAACATAAAAAGCAAGGGAGATCAATGAAAAACTATTTCAGACGAGCAGTGCTAGATTTCTTAGGGCTAGGGTTTCTTTTTTTTACAACAACACAATATCTCACCCGATAAAAACTTAAATCTAATATTTACTTCCTGCTCGGATTTGATTCAGAGTGTGAGCGAGAATAACCATTGCTCACTGCAGTTAGAGATTTTGAAAAGGATACATCATGCTGTGTGTGTGCCCTCACAGTGTTGAGGATGTGAGCGCTGCTTTATGCCGGACAGAGCTCCCGATGTGGTGGATGTAATGGAATATAGACTGGACGGAGGCTGGAGAGAGACTCTCAAGGACGTGCAGCCACTGGCTGGATGGGCCACTGACAGGGCGGTAATTGAATGCCAGCCTGCATGTACTGAAGGTCACATCAGAGAAAAGCCTGTGTGTGTGTGTGTGTGTGTGTGTGTGTGTGTGTGTGTGTGTGTGTGTGTGTGTGTATGTGTGTGTGTGTGTGTGTGTGTGTGTGTGTGTGTGTGTGTGTGTGTGTGTGTGTGTGTGTGTGTGTGTGTGTGTGTGTGTGTGTGTGTGTGTGTGTGTGTGTGTGTGTGTGTGTGTGTGTGTGTGTGTGTGTGTGTGTGTGTGTGTATGTGTGTGAGAGAGGTATTCAGATCCTTTACTGAAGTAAAAGAAGCAATACCACCCAGTCAGAATAAGTAAAAGTGGAGTATTGCAACATTAATGTGTGTGTCTTATTTTACTTCTGCCGATGTTTGAGGACCTGCTAAGTCAAACTGCTTATGCTAGTTTGATCTACAGCAATGGATAATCTTCTATACAGGATCAAGTGGTGGCAGAAGTTATAATAGTACTGAGAACAGTGTAGAAATACTCTGTTAGTAAACTAAAGTAAAAGCGCTACATTCAAATTGTCTGCAGAAAAGTTCAACATTTGTTATCAAAATATACTTAAAAGTACAACAATTGTTGCATCATGGCTCATTTTAAAACTATATAATTGGATTATGGATGCATTAATTTGTACATCGCAATCATTGTGAATTTCACCAAGGGTTTATTCAATCTCACCTTTATTCATAATAAAACATGTGATTGTAATTTGTTGATTATATTAAGTGTTTTTATCTCTATTGAATGATGACTACAATAACATAGTGGTTATGGAGGAGACACAAATGCATTGGTCTATGTGTGTGTATATTTATAACTGAAAGGGCCTCAGGGCACCTTCCTCGGCACCGCAGGGTTCCCAATGCTCAGGCAGAGGTCAGCCGGGCTCGGCCTACTGGTCACACAATTATATATTGTTGTGCTCTCTTCATGAATCCTGAAACTCACCAGGCCTTTGCTGGTTGAGAGTGTTATTGTTGCAATCCTATATACATGTAGTGAACCTTTGGGGGGATCTTTTCTCTCACATTCTGCTTTTATTAACTTGCTCACAATGATTTCTCTTTATAAGAATCTGTGTATTGGTTGTCCAGATATTCAGACAGGCTACAGGTTCAAGAGTATGTCTTCACTACTCTTCTCCAAATGAACGCTGTCTCTAAACATGACTACTGTATAAACTTGCAAAATAAGGCCAAATGGTATTTTTCAGGTCCATAGGCTTGTTTTCAGCAGACAAGAAAACGAGTGTCTCTACTTTGACATCTGTATAGGGACAATCTAAGATGGATTTGATCTCTTCATTATCGAGTTCTATTTAATGGAAAAGTTCCCCCTTTCAGACAAGCAATGCTCAGTCAGGGATGCAATGGATGTGCTGACACCTGCTCCAACACACCGAGGAGAGAGAGATGTGTGAAACGGGCTTGGCTTGCCAAAGACACAAAGGGCGAACCAACAATTGTTGAGCGCTGCACTGCCAGACATCCTTGTTATGGGACATTTTTGGCAACAGCTGTAAGTCAAAAGAAGTCTTCAGTGCAACCATGATTCAGTCATTTTTCAGATGAGTTATAAACGCATAAGCCAAGGTGTTTTATAATAATTACACAAAGAGGCATGCTGCTGCTAACAGCACTTATTAGTGCGTTTCTTAACCAATTACAGTGGGTTATGAGACCGCGATGGATTCAGCATCAACAAATCATGTGTAATAGTGAGAGTAAATACATCCACAGAAACGCAGAGCTCCTATATTGTATGTGCGCTGCTCCGTATAAGTTATAATAAACGTATCCACTTCCATATAATTCCCGTTCGCTCACTCCCCCTCTCTCACGCTCACTTCCTCTCTCTGTGACTCTCATACAAACACTCGAGCTGCAGTTCTGAGCCACATGAGTGTGCTCAGTGTGGATTCAACACTTATCTCTAGAAATAAGTGCTTCTTGGGCAGATGCATGGATGTGTTTCCTCCAAAACAGATGAAAGACATGCTTTATTCAGAAGTGAGAAATTCCTTTCAGATGCTTTAAATGTGTTCTTAATTGAAGATGGAATTGGTCTAGCAAGCGTTATGTTTTTTTTGAAGAAAGACTAAACGAGTACATATACGTTCTGAATACAGTACTACATCACCATGATATAATACATCCTGATTTGGAATATTGAGCATCTCTGTACTGTATGTCACTTCTTATTGTGTTATATTTAACTTCAAAGTGTTTTCAAATATGTGTACCCTATAAATTACAGAAGAGTGGAAATGATAATTTAATTTCTATGAATTCATGTGGGATCAGTTGAGTGAATTATACCACACAGGGAGAAATTAAAATAGTCGTGAAAATGTCCAATACATGCCATGAATGAAAAAGTATATCTGAAGTGTAAACTTCAAAAGAAAACTTCATCGTTTGAATCATGATCTCTGGAAATTGAATATTACTTGAATTACATTATGCTGGACCATTGACTATTGTTTTTTCTCTCAGTTAAAATCAATGGAATTCCCTCTTTAGTCATGAAGTTAATTTATCGCTTGACTTCCTGATTAATCGCAGGTCTACACACATTCATTTTTTCCAGCTGCATGTTTCGACAAATAGACTTTACTTTAGAGAACACATAACAGGACCTGCAGTAAGAGCAACAACCCATCATCATATTTACTTATATTCTCACCATCAGCACTAGATACTTTCAGAGAAATTATGATATAGTGGCTGGCAGAGCCGTTTGTCCAACCAGAACCACAAGATCTAAAAAAAACTGGCTTTCCCAGAATGCTGCAGGCTTTGTTTGAAAGGAGACTCCACTGGGACTGGACTGGCTGAGGGAGGAAGAGAGGGGGGGGAGGGGGCAGCACCAGAAAGAGCTGGCCCATGCCCACTTCTGAGTGTCTGCCATCCACAGCTTGAGCACAGGCCCTCTCCTAAGCTCATTACTAAGCTTTACGCTTATGATTGTGAGCAAGAAAGTACAGCAATGAAAAAATATGAATAGGAAAGATGAAGTTGTGGGAAAATTATGAACTGGTTGGATTAAATAAGAGGGACATAATTTATGAGCGGCTTTGCAGACATGTAAAGCATTGGTCAGGCACATACTTTGATCGCAAAAACAACTAGATAGGTGAAAACAGAAATATCACCAAAATACTTTGTTAACATCCGACAGACAAAAGCTATCCGTCTCCATCTCTTTCCCATCTTTATGCTAAGCTAAGCTACATTTTTAAAGCTAATAACTATATTTCTAATAATATTAAACCAGTCCTTTTACATATATCTGGGGTCAGGGCAAACAGTAATGTTATAAGAAATACAATCATTTAATAAATGTTTTTCTCATTTTATAGTTGGTTTATTGTCAGTGAGTAGATATCATCGTCTTGTTTGTTTGACAAACAGTCCTTAAATGAAAATCGTAATCTGCGTCACTAATTTAAATGACAGAGTCGGCGATATCGCTCTACTGTGCAGATTCAAATCTTGGCCATGATGGTTGCAGCTCAAGTGACCTAAACACTTCACAGTGACCTTGAGTTTTATCTTTTTGAATGTTTCGGTGTAGAAAATACTTGAGTACGCTACTTTTTAAAGCCATGACTATATGTTATGCTTGATTTACAATTACTTTGTTCGATATACCTATAATTACAATTCCTACAATTAATTGATTCTTATAGATGCTCATGGCCAAACGACTTGACATGTATTGAAATATTTTAACTTCATTCAATTCACATATATCACTTAAAATTGCTCTTCACAAAGAGTGCATCTAATCCAGAGATTATATTATAATATGCCAGTTCCAATAGACTCATATTAAGGTTTTAACAAATACAACAAAGGCTTCACATCGTATAACATCACCAAATTGGCCGATATTATTAAAACTCTTCAATGCACTTTAGATGTTAAACAAATTAAAACACTGCAAAACATTTCATGAGCTATCTCATGAAAAGCAGCCTCACACAGCGTCCCAGGCAGCTCCAACATACAGACAGGAAGTGAAGACTGCACTAGTCTATCTGAACCACCATCTGAATCTGGACTCCAGAGACAGTAGGAGGGCTTTCAGAGACCGCCTGGCGCTACTGGGAGGCTTCAGAATTGTGAGTGGCAGGTTTGACACTTTCACAAATGCTGCCTGCTTCTATATACCTCTGTCATTGAAGAACCTCACTTTCAAAAGAATCCAAGCAACAAGAACAAGTGTGCCAAGCAACGGTTCATGAGGGAGCTCCTGTGAAACATCAAGGAGCGTGCTCATGAGAAGGGAATTACAGATGAATACCATCTGGCCGGAAGCCAGTTCAACAAACGCTTAAAACATACCAAGTCCCCAGCACAGGACCAGAAGTCAGGCTGCCATCAGTGACTCAAGCTGAAAATAGTCCTTCAAATAAACCACTCCCCGACACTTGCCAATGACATTTAATAACTTCAACATTGCCATCAGCGTCCCTCTTGCCTCACCTTGATTTGTTGCCAAGTCATCGTTGACTTCTACCTCGAGTCTCCCTGACCATATGCTGCCTCCCCTATGGGAACTTGGCAAAAATAAAACTTCTGTGACCGTCCATTTACCTGAACTCTTCTGTGTTATTCAGTGGTTTTAAATAGATTCACAGAAAACAAAGTAAACTACTCAACATATCAAAATAAATACATTTTCTGGAGCCATTTGTTGGGTTTGTTTTTTCTCTATGCGCAATGTTAATCAATTGTTCAATTTTATTTATTTATTACATGGGGGACTGCATTTCTATGATTTATTTTTAAAAGCTTGTGAAGCTGGATTAATTGTTGTATGTTATTAATATTCAATTTCAAGTTGTTAATTATTTTTCCAAGTTTAATTACATTTGTATTTAAACAGCCAATCTAGGCTAATACAACAGCTCACTGCAAAGCCCAACACTCCAAACAATCGCCAATAACAGAAATCATTCCAAATTCATGAGACTGTTGACAAGGTTCAGGCGAGTTTATTTGGAGCAGGGAATAATACTGTTCACCAGATGTTTGGACTGAAAATAGCCCACATTGATGATTACATAAGATCCAGAAAGGCTAGTGTAATAGAAATTATGATTATCAAAGAAGGACAATTATTTTACTATCATTGCAATCATTTCCAGCACACTAGTTTGAGTAGAAGATCGATGAGTTTAAAGCTTTCCAGGTGCAAAACACTGCACATGTTATAGTACTACGATATAAGGAACAACCCTTGAAAAGTTTTTACAGAAGAAAGTAATCCTCTAAGAATGTGTAACTGCCTTTATTCGATTAGCATATGTAGCATTTAACCAGCAGACATTGCATTGTGTAATTAGAAAGGTTGAGCTAGGATAGTGTTGGAGGACCCTGCATTTTGGGGGCTAGGCCCTCTGTATTGGTACCCCAACTGTACCAATGCAGAGTGTTTATACATTTTATTAGGGGGCTGCCTTTTATCACACAGTGCTGTTTTCTGTGTGAAAAACTATATGTGTACTGTAAAAATCAACTAAATATATGGTGTCTCCTTCTAATAATAATAATAATAATAATAATAGATTTAATTTGTTAGCGCTTTTACAGGTGCTCAAAGACGCTTTACAGATAATAGTAAAAGCTAAAGTTAAAGTTAAATAATACAAAAACAATCAATTCTACTGCAAATCTGCATTTTATTTATAATATACCAGCATAAAACAACAAAAAGACACAAAGCTGTCTTCATTTTAGTCATAGTCTGACATATTGTAAGAGATATTTTTACACTTCAGGTCCATTTTCTACAAATGTAAATATCTAATTTCAATTTTTTTTCAAAAACGTGGGTGACCTGCACTCAATACTGTGCTTGAATGCAGTGTAGACTCAGACAAAGCACTGCTGCTTTTCAGACACCGTGTCTACACAGCAGCCTTATTAACACAAATGCAGGCCAATAATAATTTAAACCTTTGGCAATATCTTACTTTTCAAATGATATACTCACTGCTTGACTCTCGCTTCAGTCTCCTTTATGGCTGATGAGTCAATGAGGGATACAGTCAGCACAGTTAACACTCTGTATCTTAAAATCTTGACACTCCACTTTCTACGACATCTTGCCAGCCTTAAATAATTCTAACTAAACTTGACCCATTTAGGCTTTCACTTTCCCTTAAAGATGAAAACATTTCATGCATCTGGGACTCTACTTGTCAGACAGCCTCTCTATGAACACATCTCAGTACAACTCAAAATGCACACCACAGCTTACAGCACCAAAGTAAAACTGATGCTTTAAAAACATACAAATCTATTGGAATAAATGTAATAAATGAAATAAAAAGAGCAAGCACATTTCCATTTAACAATAATGTTCCATGTCACTCTGAAAAAGCAAGAGCCAAGTTATCAATTGCAGATTGCAATCCATCAAACTACCTTTGTTTGCAGACAAGACTTGCTTCATTACCACCATTTCCCTGTACGGTAAGAACACAACCTGCGTCACATCAAACTGTGCGACAAACAAAACTAATCTCCAGTAAAGTATGCGTGGTTGTCTCTTCTATTCTAACCATTCAGACTACGTCCAATATCTCGCTGCAACTCATAATCCTGCATGTGCCATGGGTCTCAGCATATAGTTCACCATTTAAGCAGGGTTTTGTGATACAAGAGAAATATCACATGTGTATTAATATACATTTATGTACAAGATATAGTATTATATGATGGCCTTTTAGGATAAAATAATTGTAATATGACATCTTATTAAAGACTTTCTTTTCAGTAAAAGAAAAACATTTGTATACAATGTTCCGGGAAATTGTACCATTTTTAGAGATGGTACAATTTTAGAGATTTTGGCCATTTAATCATTCGAAATAATGTGTGAAGTGCACATATACTGTAACAAAATGCCATTCAAGAGAAAGGAGCCAAGTCTAAGCTCAGCTTTTTTGGAGTAGGTTATCTTGTGACCATCTGCTTCGTTTTATGTTCATTGGTACCTTCAAATCTGGGAGTATCTCTTCTACATGACATGAGGCAGTGAACACATTAATTCAATAATGCCATCAGTGATATTACATATTTAACAATGAACAAACTCGATACACTTTGTTCTTCCTAGTATTACGGTAGATCTTTACCACCATTTGGTTGGTTTGACATGCCATCCAACAGCAAGAGATCATACTGACTCTCAATGGAGGGGGTAGGTGCTAAAACAGCTGACATGCAGATCACTATCAGGTGTATAAAGATGGCACCTTATTTGACCACCACTACTTTAAGGAAGAGTTCAACATTTGCTTGATGAAAGTTGGAGTATGAACTTAATATTGAAAGCCAATATCATGTCTGTTTCAGGCAGCAGCTGAATAACTTAGCACATGTGAACATGAGGAAACATTTAGCATGGCTCTGTCCCAAAGTAACAATTTTAAATATGTGATAAGTCACCTTCTGGCGCTCTGCTTGTTAACTGTATTGTCATGGTGACATCATGAATCCAGGAAGTCACATCAGCCGGCCAATAAATAACTTTTTCCAGCCTTTATGCTATGCTAAGCTAAATGTATCGGCTGCTTGTTAAGCTAATCGGCTGCGGTAATAATAATCTAAAACGGAATGAGCTTATTTCCCAGAGCTTCTAAAAACAAGCTCAAGGATACAATGCCACCTCAGTTAATAGTTGCTGTTATTGTTTATTTTGTTGCAGAAAATACTGTATAACTATTATAATTGATGACATTAAACTGCACTGTATATTGTCAAGAAGCCTTTAATTATGATGACAGGTTGATGAAAAATAAGTCATAGTTGGTGTGAACATGCACTTCAGGGGTTCTGTGTAGCATCAGACTGGGTCCAGACACTATAATATATGACACAGAAGAAATAGCTCTATGTGTCATAACTGGTAGATATGTGACTCTAGTGCAGCCTGTAAACCTTTTTAAACGTAAATCAACGCCAGTGCACTGATTCCGAACAACACCTTTGAGTCGATATTATTAAGCCACATCTTTGCCTTCATAAAATGGAGACTTTCTCCTTTAAACAATCACACCCATGAGAGATTCACTGTTCCTAAATCAAATGCATTATAAGAGGAGGTTCTCAAATGTGTACTCGGCTTGGACCTTGCTTGTTATCACAAGAGGAGCCAGACCTGTGAGCAGACCAGTTTTGACTGGGTATATGGGGTCATTGGGATCAGTTACCAGGCGACAGCTTGGCACATGTCTCCCTCATCTGGACACGAGTGGAAGAACAAGGTTAAGTAAGTACATGGGTCAATACAGAGTGCTCAGGAAAAATATGAACAAAAGGGATATTGTGCAGTTTGTTGCTATGACTAGTTTACGAGCCACTTAGATCAGCGCTAGGCGAGCCTTGCAGCATGTGTGCTCAGAGCATCACACACAGCACTGTGGCCATATCTATGTGTAGTGTGGAATCCAGCATGTGAATCCCATGCATGAAGCAATGGGCTCTATCAATTCAGGAGTGCATTTTATCTGACACGTAATGCATTATTTAGTTACTTTTCCATCTTGAAGGCTGATACGGTCACACCCCTCTCTAGAGAACTCAAATGGGACTGCTTGCTATGATACAATGCACACAATTCCGGACGTTAATTCCAATTTGCTCGTTGCGCTCTCATACAAATGAGCCTATTGGATATCACAATACACACAGCCATATCAATCAACCCATCTTTGTCATGGTCAATCATTATGGAGCATTTGTAGCCTGCATGTGAATGATCCCCCCTTACATATCATGCATATGAGCCGGGCCATTTCAAGACAATTGTTATTTCCTATGATACGATTTAAACAGGGCTGAACTTTCACGTGACATACGAGATAAGCAGCCATTTGTTAGGATGAATTAGCCCCACACTTCATATCACCTAACGTGCACAAAAAATATCATGCGATTGCAAAAAAGCAGCACCAAGCGCACACGGAGACAGCAGAAATCATGTGTGCGGCACAACATATATTGCACTTCAACTCACCTTGAGCGGCCGTTCCTCTGGTGCTGAATACACTTGCTATCAGAGTGGCCACATACCAAATCATAGTACTATTGCCGACCAGCTATTACCACGCAAAGTGCCCCGCTCAACCAATCTCTCATATTCGACCTTGCACTTCACGGTCTCTTAGCAAAAGCCCCTTTATCATATCCTATTTTCTTTCCTCGTGGCGTTTCCCTTCATCCCTTCCCTCCCCCGTCCTTCCATCCGCATCCTCTCCCGAAGAGACAGAGCACCTGCACCGCCGCGTTTGTAGTAGACGGAGCCGTTTTACGAGCGCATAGTGAAACCAAGTGTGAGAATGCCTCCACAGGTCCGCCTCTTCTGTCATTGGATTGGCTGCTGATTGAGGCTTTGGGGCGTGTATTGGTTCTCCGTACGCCCCGCACCCGAATGACAGGAGAGCGGCCGTGCGCCGATTCAAGGTGAGTTGGAGCGTGCCATAGTAGTGGAACCGCAGTATCATGCGCATTGACAGAGAGACGTGTCCACATCTTTAAATACCTCTCCTTAACTGGCCCCCACGTGCACCATCATCAATTCATTAAAACAGCCTTTTGTGCATTATTCGTAACATCAATATTCGCACCAGACAGTTATATGGCGAAGGTTTACTGTGTTTTCGATGAAAACGCTGCTGAATGTGTGTAACTCATCTGCCGCTCAGCCCATAGCCCTCGGCTGTTGTCATGTCGCTGTCACCGACATAAAATGCTCTCTTTCCTCTCTACCGTGCCGTGTCTGGCTTTATATGATGGGTGTGGCGACAGATACAATACCGTGTTGTTTTTTCCTCGATGGCCGCGAGCGCGAGGATGCAGCTCCATCACGCTGCCCACTGCGCACACATGCTTAACACTGATAAGGCTGCCTCACTTTCACTCCCTCTGTTTTCTACATGCATGACCATAGAGGGATATGACGCCTCAGGCTGCTCGATATCAGCTCGGATCTCACTTAAATAATGCTCAATCCAGCTGCTGTGAAGTAACTGGAGGATAAACATGTGGGGGGGATCTATGGTGGGAGAGAAACTCGGTGGAGACTAGTCTTGCAAATCGTGGACTTTCAGCTGAATTTGTCACCGTTTTGTCTCGGCATCTCCCTCTGTCTGTCTCCCCCTCCCTTCCCTTTTGTTGGAGACTGGCATATTCCAGTCTGAAATCAAAGAAAATCTGAAAAAGGTGACTAAAAATCAAACACATTCTCCATTTTGTCTGAAGATCTTTGTAGCCATGCAAAACAATCCTGCCGACTCGTAATAGTAACACATTTGAAAATGTGAAACACTATTTTATAACTAGTTTTCAATTTGATTACATATCTCTAGCACAAACAAAAACATCAGGCCCATGTTAAATAAAGATGCAGTGATACGAATAAATAGCATTGAGTGTCCGGATTTGGGCCACCATGAGTACAGCATGTACTCTCCATCCCTTTGAAACTCTGCTGGAGGTATAAACGCTGTTCCTCTGATATTTGCCCATGGTCTTGTGATGGTGACTGTGTAGGCTGTATCATGTTATTCACAACATTATCCTACTCATTAAACCACCCACTAACCACCGCTTCTGCGCCGTATGGAAGCATTTGCAATTGTTCAGCCTTTTCTTTAATTTGTGTAACAATTTCTCTAAAATATTGTTCCAAAGGTCAGAACCCCCAAAGGAGACACATTTGGATCAATCTGAGGGTTCAACAGATGACTAAGGCTTAGAAATAAGAAAAATAGCTAAAGTCACATTTGTGTTTTTTTATGACAATCATTTTGAAAACCTGGATATTTTATGCCTCTAAAAATGGTTAAAATGAATGACTCTGAGAAGGTAACATTACTCAGTGGTTGAATGTCAACGTGTAATGGAGACACATTTAACATTGATTCTCTTCAAAGGTTTCAAGTCTAATGTTGGGAAGGCCTACTCTAAAACAACTACAGCTTTTTACAGAGGGGGTGATGATCAGATTTGGAGCCTAGCATCTTAGTGATGCTCTCAGCTCCTCCCTCACAGCTGGCCACACACATACTGTACTGCACATGTTACAGTGTAAGAAGGTATACTGTACATGGGTGCTCTAGTGTTGAAAGCTGAAGAAACCTCTGTAACATTTACATGACTGCTGCTGGAAGGGAAGCTATACTCAGCAGAAGACTTGATGGCATCCACAACTGAAGCTATGAGTCATACATTATAGATCCCAATGATCAAAAGCTCTGTGTCAGGGAGCTTTCTCCAGTTCTGAGGTGAAAAATGAAGGGTTTCACATTTAAAGCTCCACAGTGGGCAGCACGGAGGAATTGTTACCGCCAATGACCAAGCCATTTTGAAGGCGCAGCGTCCGTCAGATTCTCACAATTATTGTCAGGGGAGGTGTGCAGGACTGTGCTGTGACTGCTGCATGGCAAAACAAGGTCACATTACCTCCACAGCCCCCTCCAACCCTCACCTTAATGTACAGAAGTGCTGAGACAACATGTCGGCCTATACCTTCTTCAGCCTGAGCCTTGATAAGCCCGTTTCCACAGCGACACACACACGACATAATGGCATTTGCTTCATATAGGCAGCAGCAGAGATGGTTTCTCTGTTTTTCTCCATAATAAAATTACCTACAAGCCAGAGCAGAGGAAAGATAAGAGCCGTTAAGATAATCTCTTATGCAACAAATCTATTAGTTAGCTGGCTGTGATACCAAAGGGCAACAAGGGAACAAAAATGTTTTCGAAATTTTGAATACAGCAGGGACTGTTTTTTTCTGCACCGAAAAAAACAGGATTATGTTCTGCAGAAAACGGTCATATCCCTTGTTATATGCATGATGCATCAGATTTCTCTTTCATTGAGTTCCTCATGTGGATCTGTATTCATGTTGACAACCTCTCAATTATCAGAATGTTTCAATTACGTTTTTCAGGGTTGCACTGTAAAAAAAGGATTGAAAACTAAAGACATAATGGGTTAACTTTTTCAGCAATAGCCCTCTTTTGAGCAGCAATGAATAAAGAGAACATCATATTATTTTCTGACAGATGCTGGAACAAGGCAAGATCAGAGTCTCTCCATCTGTAGTTTGTCAGGTGTCCTGCCAACAATAAAGGAATGAAACATGTATATTTGTCCTCAAGAACAGGATATTCTGTTTATTTTTAGGGTCACTGTCCGGTGGGATTTTCTCAGCCTGTCACCACTGTGAGCAGGCAACTCTTCTTTTGTACGAAAATGTCGGTTTTGTCCACTAAATTGTGTTTTTAAGAGATAATGGTATCACTCATCCAAAATATACAATTATGACATTCCTAATCCTTAAGGTCCAAGTGAAAACAAAGTAAATGCTTGCACTGCTCCTTTATTCTCATACTCTGTATCTGTCCAATGGTGTGACTAAGCATGGACCCAAAAGCTTCCACAGATGCTTCAGTGACAGAGACATATGGATGTGTACACTGAGGGCCCAGCAGCCTGCAGCTGACTTAACTGCCCAACAGATGTTTGGCTGCATGTCTGTTTATGGTGTTTTCAAGCTCTCCATGTCCTGAGAGTCACATGCTGCTTTCAAGTATAGTTCATGCTTTTAACCAGTAGTGGTCAGTAGTGTCTTGCACAAGAGACCAGCTTCATTTTTGTGTGTATTTATGTTTGTTAAAATGTAATTCAGGACAACCTAGAGTAATGTAACATCCCTTTTCATCTTTTAAAACCTCAATCAACAAGACTTGAACAAGTACTAATCCATATTTATCATTAAAAGATGTCAAACATTTGTTTTAGGAATAACACATTCACTGTGCACATAAGGCTTTAATTGCAATCAGATTTCTGGACATAACAAAATACATCGTTGCGTAGCGTAGGTGTTATCCCTGAACGAATACATTTAATTTGGGCGCCAGACAGAGGAATATTTAATATAGCCAGCTGTCAAAAAATGATATGCTTAAACACGCAGAAACAGAGGGATAGCCCGGTGACCTAGCTACTGAAGTTTACAAAGGAAAAATAATAATCAACCAATTCACTTTCAACATAAAATGTCTGTATTTTTTTACCCCAAATAATAATCAGTACATTAAACAAACAACTCATGTAACAGACCATTTACAAGAAAAACTTAAATCCAGTAGATACAAAAACACAAACAAATAAGTCACATTAACTCACAAAACATCAATCACTTATGTGAATCCGAGAGCCTATGATTGTTTAAATCATGGCGATTGACTGTGAGTGAGTGTGCGAGGGAAGAAGTATTTTTTTGTCCTTTGTCACTCAGGTTAAGAGTGTAGTTCAGGGGATAGGGATGTGTGAGAGTAAAGTTGTAAAGTTCTGTTTTTCCAGTCCAGAGTGTGGTGTGTGGGTGTAGACTAGAGTGAGGGTGACAGGCCAGAGTATATCACCAGATTGCAGGTTTTAACTGGGATGGGGAAAGTTAAATGTTTCCCCAACAGCTCCTGGGTTCAGTGGCAAAACTCCCACAAATAGCCTGATTTCTCTGATGAAGTCCATAAGAAACCACTTTCTTCCTTGTTAGATCCGACTTCCTCTTGGTTCTTTCTCTTCTCTTTTTGAATGACATGCTGTCCTCCTTTTAACAGCCAATCATTTCCTTGATTGGTTTCCTCCAGCTTCTCTCAGGGGTGGCTTGATTAGCCACTCCCCTTTTGCTCAGGGAATCTGTAGGAGTGTTTACTTTTCCCCCTGTCCTGCTACAGTTGGGTTATTCATATCGGAGTAGATCGGTGGCTCAGGGTGTATTTAGTTTTTACTGTCATTAATGGTTAGAAAGGAAATTCATATTTTTCCAAACAAAAATGATTTTCATTTTGTGGTTCCAATTTCTCAAATAAAAAGATAACATGCTTGCTGTTTTGTCATTTACTGTGTGAAAACAAACTTAATATTGTCAAGATTTAGATTTTTCTTTTTGGCTATATGACATTTTAAAACCTTTTGGTACATTTTATGACATTTAATAATGAATAATTGATAATAGTTAACCGTAGCTCATTATGCAAGCTAAAAACAGCTAAGATAGTAAATACTTCTTTAATGTGGGAATTGTAAACTGCCTGTATTGTGAGAATCCAGTATGCTGTCTGCTGAAACTTATAATTAATAGATAACAGTATCCAATTTGGCTGATTTTAAATAGACTTGAGATAGGAACTTACAACTGAGGGCAGTATAAAAGACCGGTGAAGAATAAAGAGAAAAAAGTCTACACTGAATGATGCAGTTTGTTATTCAACACCTTCCTTAATGTGCAGTGTTTGGTTATAAGAAAAATGTGATTTGAATTGAAGTATCAGGACTGAAACAACTCAACTGCTCTGCTTTTACAGTTTATTTTTGTCTCTATAAGTCCATGGAGCAGCCCATGTGAATGACACATGCGTTGTGTTGCGTTGGCAGCAGGGTTTAGGGCCTCAAAGTCACTTTCATTCTCCGCACTGCTCCTCACATCAGAATCACTTGTCATGTTCAGTGTGGAGTCTGTGAACAGCCCACTTAAATGGGGGATCTGTGAGTAAAATACGGGAGGAGTGAAGCGCCACCGTTCCTCGTGTTAGGTGTATTGAACCCCGTCAGTAGCTGCTGTTTCACTGCAGAAAATGAAATAATGCAATGATATGTTTTCTAAGGTCCAAGTTGCATTCTGGCTATTTAAAAAAAAAAAAGATTCCAGCACTACCATTCAAAGACACTTAACTGTGATTGCCACGATTAAACAGCATGTTGTTGAACCTTATCCAGATGGAGGTAACCTGTATGGTTGCCATGGTTTCTTATCACTCTCTACAGGTGAACTGCCAGGAATAGAGCTACTTATTGGTTAGTCTAATTCAAATAGAATCAGTTCATTTATATTCCAAACAAAATGTCAGTGTTAAAGAAAGGTTAAAATTGTATTTACAGCTGCCAGCCAACACTCATCACACTGAAATATTTAAGTTTCTAAACTTGTTTTCCCCCAAGTGCATCTTTCAGCAAACTTGTGAAAGCTATTTTTACCACAGTAATAATTGAGCTGTAGATCTAGTGTTGATAATTTCTGATTCTTGTTCTGTACAGTATAGCATCACAGCTCCATTTAGCCTCTCTCAATGTGATGAAATGTGTGAAACTCTTTTGACCGCATCCCTTTAGCAAGAACGAACAAGCATTTCAACTACTGTGGCCGAGGGGAGAATCTGTTTGTGATTGAAAAAGAAAGAGGGCGTAATAATCCCATTGTGACCAATCTAAAAAACGTTCTAAGTGCTTGGCAACACAAACTGATTCAGCTTGCTAGTAAATCAGTATACAGTAGTCTGTTCCCAAATAATTAATACAACTATAGCTATTAAAGTTTGACTGTTCTTTAGAGAGATCTGAAATAAAACTACCAACAATTACATGCTGACATTTGTAATCAGTGATTCAATTTATTAATTTAGTCAAAAATAGATACGCTATCATAATCACATTTAAATGTATATCAGTAAATACAAATGATGGCCAATGTGAACTATGGGCCGACGCAAAAAGTGACATTTAAATATCAGTGATATTTTTTACCAACTGTTGAGACTATACACAATGCACCTTTAATAATCCACAAACGTATGACTACACTATCAATGCACATTATCATTCCTACAGGATTGTCGAGGTTAGTACCTGTACCGTTAATGATTGACCAAACGGAAAGCAAAAGGCTTACTACTCCCAACGTATGGCTTACACGACAGATGTAGTATAGTGAGCAAATTACCTATTTGAACTTTTGGGTATGTTTGAGGAAGAGTCTGCAAAGGTTTTCTTCCAGCTACATGTATAATCCAAATTACGTAATTATGACTAAGATTTCACCTAAACCATTAAAAAACTTTTTTGTCCAACACTAGATAGAGAACTTTACATTTTTCATATTGACCAACTAAGTTAAACATACAAATGTATTCATCAATCATGATCCCATATATATAGCACATACCGGTTCCATTCTGCATAACCAGTACTTTTACTTTGATACTTGACTACAAGTTGTTGCCAATAATTCAGTACTTTTAGGTGTACTTTTGAATGAATTACTTGTAATGGCGTATCTTAGTTCCAAATTGTTATACTGTAGTATTTGATTTGAATAATTCTTCCACAACTGAATGCAGGTCATGACATTATAATTTAGCTAATAATTTAGCTCTTCTGTTCTCTGAAATATTGATACTGCTTCATACTGAGCATAATACAACACAGAGTTAAGTTGAACACAGGCTGCATCTTATAAATAAATAAAATGAATGAGACGGTTTCAGTAGATATTTAATTATCGTGGAGTGTCTGGGAACTTGGCTCTTGCCAAAGCTTGACCTATTCATTTAAAAAAAGATAAGACAGCATTTAAAATTAGGTTACTGCAGGGTGAGCTTTTTCTTAGGAGAAACTTGCAATAGATGTGCCAACCAGAATACAATAATCTCTGTAGAATACTTAATAAAACAATTGCGTTCATGGAAATAGTCAGGTCCTATACTAAAAGGTAAAAATAGAACATTTAAAAAAATACTCTGTTGCAAGTAAAATCCCACATTTAAATATAGGACAGCTTTTATGATTATTTTTAGGGATCATCGGTTTTCTTTGTATGGAAAATATTAGAAATGTGTTTTTAGTGGAAATATTTGTATGGGATAATTGGGAAATAATACCTCAAATGCAAAATGAGTCATGCATTAAATGTATAGAAACTGTAAGCACCAGTAGAGAAGAAACCCCCAGAATCCAAAATGTAAAAGTCACTCCTGCCCCCTTCACTCAGCCACCATGATGTGAGACCTTGTCCTCTCCTGCTCTGTTCAAGCCTTTCCCTTCTGATTGTCATTTCTGGCAGATTCAAACCGCCTTCCTATCTGAACCTCGAGCTGCCTTTTAAAAGTCCCACTCCTGCTTCAGGGAGACACTTTCTGGCTGCAGCTTTTTAATGAAAGCTTTAGCCGAATGTGTGTCAGATGCAATCTTCAATATGGAAAATCCAACTGAAAAGAGCAGAGACCAAAAATAGCACTCACATATCCCAGGGATTCTCAACAGTTTGCCGACTACAGATTAAAGAGTTATTAAATTAGAGAGTTAGTGTAAAAATAACAATAAGCAGCAGAAATATCAGCAGGATAGGAAATGTCTTGCTTTAATGCACAGTAATAACAGTAGCAAGAATGGGGTTGGGAGCTTTATGGTAACCTTCAAAGAGCAGGGATTTGACACTCACAGGAGGTTACTTAGAGATAGGAATATCCATCAAGGAAATGGACACTAATGACCAGTATACAGCCATACAGTATGTAGTATACATTAGCGTTTCTTTGAATCACTTAAGACTAGGAGTTCCATTATCAATGCCAGTCATTTATCATAAAGCATAGGGAACTGTACTACAATGAAACACATTAACATGCCCCAATTTGAGCCTATGCTATTGCTTTTTTTGTAGCACCTTACCTTTGAACAGAGATTAAAAATTTCCAGAAAAGTTAACATTTGGCTGTCTTTTAAGTGTTAGCATTAAGCTGTAGTTTTGAAATGTGCGGTTCTATTATTCTCTGAATGGGTTTCTAATTGATCAGTTTAGCACTATACTTTGATGTCTTACAGGTCTAACATATGTCCTAATGTTTTAATTGAGTTACACTTTAAATACTTTTTGGTGGTGCATTTCAGAACTCCGCAATAAAACAAACAAAAGTACTTTTTCCAATAATCTCAATTTTGCACAACAAAGGTTAGTGTCGGCATCAGAGCATGACTGAGTCCTGGGCTAAGCATAAGAGGCCTGTCGTTTAACTTGATTGTTTTCACAACATTCAACATTGAAGTAAATATATCTAACAACTTTTCAAAGGAAACAAATTTAAAAGCGTTTACCATCAGGGGGCTGTTGTGCGGCAAGGAGAGAGAGACGGAATGACGCAGGAGCAGGTTGCAGCTACAGGCCAAGACAGAGACTGCATGCTACATACAAGCTACAGAGGGTTACAAGATACAGGCTACATACAGAAGGCTACAAACTACAGGCTAAAGGCTGAACTTATTATTAAAGGGTTACAAGGTAGGCTACCCAGGGGGGCTAACCAGGGGCTACAGGGTATGGCCTAAAAGCAAAAGAGACAATCTGGTATGCTGAGCATTGAGATACAGTATGAGACACAGGTGAGCAGGATGATGTGGGAGTCAAGTGACCAGGGTGAGGAATCTGTGAGGGCATCTAGTGGACATGGTGGAGAATGACAAAGCCCAATAGGGGTTTGGGGAATGGGGATGTGGCTGGAAGGAGGGACACAGAGGCAGAATGGGCAAAATTAAACAAAATTGAGAAAGTTGTTGTGGCATTTACGTCTTGAAATTAAAAATGTAAAACCGACAGGCATTGGTGTAAAATATAAAGATCTATGAAAATCGGAAGTGTTGAATACTGTAACGCAGTGGTAATTGTTATATTGTGTTCCTTATTATGTACCTGTCAATGCTTATTGGAAAGAATGTAAAATGTAAGTTTACGTATTTCATTCACTTGAGTGTTATAAAATGTGCAGGTTCATTTCACAGTAGATTTTTGCATAATAATGCAGGCTGATATACTTTCATATTGTGTACTTATTTGAACACAGTGCACACCTTAAATAGCTTGGTTAGTGTTAGACCTGTCTGTCAAGCTTAAATAAACAGGGCTCGCGGGTTTGAGAACGGATAGAAAAGTGAAAATTTGTCCCGAACAAACAGGGTTGCATTATCATTAAAGATATACCTCTGCAGTGCTAAATGCGACACTGAAGTACAAACAAAAGCATACTGCAGGAAACTCTATAAGCAACAACTGCAATATTGTTTTTTAGTTGGCTGAGAATGAGATTCACCTTAATTTACTAAAGTACACACAAGTCGAACATTACCATTTCCTCTTCAGAATTTCCTCAGTTTGATGCTAATGTTACATTGAAATTAAGGCCCTTGAGTCTGTTCTGAGATGCAATAAAGGGCAGCCAGTAGGGGCAACAGAGGATGGATTGCTTAGCAACATACATTACCAACACTGCACAGTGGACGGTGGACACCAGGATGGTTTGGAGGTGCAGGAAGATTCAAATAGCGCAGAAAGATTTGTTTTATATTGCCCTTTTGTGTTTTAGTAGGAGGAGTTGGTTTCAAAGGGAAGACATATCTGTAACTTTTTTATTTTATTTTGGCTTGTGTTTTTAATAAGTAAGAATAGACGTTTCTTATATTTCCTTTAACATAACAGTTTTTTTGAAAGAACCATATCATGAAAAAAATGAATATGAATGTTTTTATTGTTCAAATTCTCAAATAAGGAGCAATTAAGTGAATTTGACTGAAGTACAGTGACAGCTGCAATAATGTCTGGTTTTACACTGCCACCTGCTGTTTGCAGGTATCTAAGCAGCTGCTTTGTCTAAAGGCAATATAAATACATATATTTACTTTATTTGAATATTAAATGATCAACAGCATATATTTACTAACAGGGGATAGGCTACTTCTAGATGCTTATGAACATTCTCACATCACTATTCTGCTCATCTTTCAAATTACATTTAATATTTTGCATAAACACTGATTTTGGTCGTATTTGTTTTGTTTAATGATTGCACATGAGTACTGGTCGAAATTAGTAAGTGGTGTTGACTCTAGAGATCAATGCCTGGCACTTCCTGCCTGCGAACCCTCCATCTTCTGCCCTGATGCCCTTGTCCTGAGTGTTATTGCTGTTGTCCCCCTCAATATAGTCTTACAGGCACCAACATGTTGACACTGATAGATACTAGTGCTTTGTACATGTACTTGACTACTTTCAGGAAATTGTATTTAAGTCATTGAATCTCTTATTCCTCGTATACTTCTACTCCACAACATTTCAGAGGAAAAATACTTAGTCCTTTGTTTTGTCAGTTGTTGTTACTAACTCAAGAAACCAAGATGTTTTTGAACACACACTATCAGCAAATCTGACAATAGAGCTAAGGCTGACATAATTAGTTGATCATCACCAACTGCTTGATAATCATTTAACCATTTTTCCTGGGAAATATTTTACGGTTCAAGCTTCTCAAATTTGATAACTTGGTCTTTTGCCCAAAGTGAGACCTTTGCAATGCTCTGTTTTGTTCAAACAAATGACCAAACCTCAACATTATACATTTTTTTTTAATACATGAGTAATTATTATTATCGTTAAGGTTGAAGCATTGACTGATAGAGAAATGTCAAATGTATCTATATTTAACTTTAACAGAAAAGGAGGAGAGTACATTTTTGGCTCCACCTACCGCCTGTAAGGCATCGTTGAGGGCTCTTTCCCCTCTACGCTTGTAGCTATGGAAACTCGTCGATGGCAACATCCACCAGTCTGTTCTGCCCCCCATCCTCATAACGTGAACATCACCTCTCAGAGGTGCTGACTGTGTGCTACTGTCACCGACAAATGAGACTCTGCAAGATGGCGATTCTGCGACTCATCGCTTGTTTTGTTGTTTACACCAGCTTAGGTAAGTTATTCTTCTTTCCCCACAATGCTATCATGATAACGTTGTTGCGCTGTACGAGGTGCGGCGACGCTGTAACGGAGTTGTCAATGCCAACGTTCCGACAGTCTATGGTTCCGACACATATGTTAGCTTGACAAAAACATATTGCATTGTAAGCAAGATGTATCGGAATGCATTGTTTTTTTTTTACGTTTACATATTCATTGGGGTATTTTTCCGTTTACGGTATCAGTACGTTGTTGTAATGCAAGTGAAACGGAAAAAATACGTAGTTGTAAGAGCATCTGTCATGTTTTAACGGTTGAATTTATATGACTGTTGGCTGACCAGAGCCGTTCGAAACCAGCGTTGTAGGAGCGAGTTACTCTCAGGACATTTCCAGGACAAAAAAGGAAAGCAAAACGTTAATTTACGGTCGGAAAAATACATGGTGACATATAAGGAGACCTGTCGTGTCAGCCCCTAGATAAAAGCTAACATAAATCACATCATCTGCAAGAGAGTTTCAAATAAAATACATATAATGTACTCTGTGCACAGCATTGTGCACACAGTGCTTAATAACAGACAATCACATGTATGCGAGTTCATATTGTTAAATCCACTTGTCCAATGCCATCTCTCTATCCAGATTGAATCCCACCTCAGTGTGTGTATGACCTTTAGTGGTCACATGCTGATTGATGATGGTGAGGGTGGTGTTATTAGTCTGCTGAAAATGAAGAATCAGACATGTAGGAGGTTGGAGAGTATGACATGCCTCCTCATCATCATCCCTGCCCAACAACAACAGCTGGAGTTGTGGAGCTGATCAATGCAGCCGATGCTGGCCTGGGTGATGTGTTGCATACCCCTGGTATTTGCTGCTGGTCCGAGGTCACCCTGCAGAGTAAAAATTGGGCCATTTCGTCAGTTAGTAGTGAACCTTTGACCCAGCTCCTCTGCATGCGTAAATCCAATGACAACGCACGTGACAAGGCAAGGCTTCATTTATTATGTTCTTGTCAGTATGTTTTGGTTCTGAAACTGAGTCTGCAAATGTAGCTCACTGAATCTTTTATACTGCTGCTACGGTGGTGACTCTCTACAACATAATTAAAGTATTTAGATTAATGTTAACAGTCTACAATTCTGCCCTCCAGTTTTAGACTGCCCTTAGGTTTAGATAATTAATTTATATATATTTGTTAAATGTATGCTTCATTTAACTTGCACACATTGGTGCATAGTTTAAACTTTTTAGAGAAGAATATTATGTTAATCCTTTCACATCCAGTTGATTTTAACTCTAATCCTGGACAAATCATTCCACCTTAACAAATTACTATTGTTGTCATTTTGTCAATAAAATGTGTGAAAAGTGCAAGGAATCTCTATATCTATTTTTTTAAATACCAAACCCCAAATATTTTCAGGTTGCATAACCTTAAATTAATGAATTAGCAAAATAGTTTTAATTTACTTTCATTAAAATGTGTTCTTGACGGTAACAGCAGTCCATCAAATGAAAACAATGTGACGGTACATCAACATCTCCCACTAATTCATCCTTAAAAATGTGGCATCTTGTCAAATGTGGGATCTGCACTGGATGTAGTATTAAGATTGGTTAATGAAGCGTGGCACATACAATGCTAAGATGAAACTTACTGGAGCAGTCCTCTGGGGTCCTAGTGTCACTACTTATTCCTTATCAGTGTCATCTGTGTTGCCTATAATGTATTCAGATGACACAACAACAGTTTTCAAGTCCCTCTTACATTTTCCTCATGTTCTTAGGACAACATGGATGCCTCATAGTTTTCTAATGGAGTGATTAGTTGTTTTGAAACAGTCCCTCCAATATGTTGTGCATCCCAATGGTCCTTGGTCCCTACACCTCTCCGTGCTGCTTGCAGCTATCTCCGCCCTCAGAATATTTGCAGTGACTTCACTGGAATGTCTTGGGAAAAAGCTTTTTATAGATGCATGGTTCAACAATCTTTTTCTTGTTTCAGTAATAGGCATGTTGTTTTCATCTATAGTGCATAAGAGGATTTCCGAATGTGGCCATTTAATAGCACATTTCTCTCAGAACAGACTGCAGACCTACTTTGTCTATTCATTACAAAAAAACAGGGATTACAATTGAGCCTGTGTTTGCTTTCCAGCAAGCGCTGAGATTATTTTCGTAATTCAAAAATATTATTTTCTCTTAAACCTACATTGTGTCACCGGGGGACCAACCATTGTTGTGCGAATGCTTTTATTCTAAGCTCGTATTAGTAATTAGCTCACCATTGTCATGTTAATTAACGGTGGTTATACTTTCCCACGGCCTACTTTTTTAAGAAAATCAATTATGTCTACAGCGTGCCTGATTGTGCAGTTGGTACACACATTTAGTTTGTTAACCCTAGTTTGCATGCAACACAACTTCTCAGTATCAGTTATTTTGGACTGTAAAATGAAGGATTTCTATGGAACATTTTGTAGTTTGTTTTGGTAATGTTTGGCCAATGAGAGAAGAGATTACGATGACATTCAACAAACCTCTAAGGAGGTTTTGTTACACAGTGCTTCAGCAGAACAGCATTATTAAAAACGAATTTCCTGTAAACTTAGAATAACACATTACACACCTCAAGGTTGTTATCATTGAAATAATCACTGTTTGTTGTTGTAATGTAATGATTCTGCAGTGTGCTCGTAGCAGCTTCTATCAAACGATTGAGTTTACAAAAGCGCTGAGGTTTTGTTTTCGTCCCCTTTTTTTTGTTCATGTAAACTTGCAGAATGAGGACAGCTTCTGCCGCCATTGTAGATTCAGCCCACAACTCTTCTGTCTGTCTCACATATGCCAAGGGAGCATTTGTTGGACGAGCTCTCTGTGTGTCTCCCGGGATGTCCAGTCACAGCTGGGCTAAATATAGCTTCTTGATGTACAGGGTGGGAAAGTCAGCAACAGAGACGGAAGCTGAGACCTGGGAGTCACATCTCCTCAGTCAGTGTCCGCAGCTGTGCTATATGAGCGGATGCTTTGGCAGGACACACATTTTCATCAATGTCATCGTCTAACTTGCTAACTATACATCACAGGGTCACTGGTGCGGTAATGGGGCTGATCTGAATAAATAGATAGTTAGTCAGAATGCACAGTGCCTCGGGCAAACAGGAGGGGATGTCTGTACAAGGCCTGCATGGATAATTATTATTATCTAATTCCAGCCGTCGTTTAAAACCCCTTACTCCACTGGGAGCCATAATGCTTTCATTACTCAGCATGGTTGCTGTTAGTCGCATGTGTACCCAGTAATTATTGCTTTAGGAAGTGGCATGGACACACTAGGTTGAGTACGGGGTACCAGTTGAATGCGGAAACCTGCTTTTTTATCATCAGCATTTAAAATCAGACACGTGGAATTATGTGTACACTATAAATTGTAATTTTCACATTTTCTTAATTCGTTGTTGCACACTCTTTGCTCCGCTCTCGTTCATTTTCCCCTTAAATCGGCATTCGGCTGGCCCATGTTTGACACAACTTGTGAATAATGCCCCTTGCCATTAAAGTGGCATTTAGAAAATAACACTGATTGCTCAAAGCAGTGCACTCAAGCATTGACCTTAAAATAAGTATATCTCATGTGTTGTTTGTGCCGGGGGGAAACACGACGGTTGATTAAATATGCTTCCAATTGAAGCACTTTCCCACTGAGTTATGTTCGTGCTCCTGATTTGTTTTGTTCAGGGATTTTGATACATTATTTATCCTGTAAACCTCAGTGTAAATTAGTGTCACCATTTAGGGAAGAAGTGCTTTCACTAAACCTGAAATTAAATTAAATAAAACCAATATCTTGTAATGTTTCACAATGTTCTAATCTAATGAGTGGCTCATCATTGACCAATTACAGCTATTCCTCAGAGGCACATAGTCATCCAAATACTAGTGATATCAAACTAGTACTGCACATGCTCAAACGCTTCAATTCAGATTTGAATCAGACAACCATATCCACTTAGTTTCTGAGAGAAATGTCTCTATTTTACTTCAATGGAATATCACGCAGATCCATTTTGAGACTCAGTTAGACTGGGTCAGATGATTTACTTCAGCATTTCAAAACTCTTCTGAATGATGGTGCTTATTCTCCTTCTGCATTGTTCCCAAACTGTAGAGACCGTGTCTAACATTCCTCCCACACTGGCTCTCCAGGGTGCGTCAAAGAGCGTAAAAGCAGCTGAGAGTCAGCACTTTGACTTTAGGCATGGTTTCATTCAATATGAATTGCATAAGAGTAAAGCAAAAAAAGAAGAAAAAACAACAACATATTTGTATTGCGTTGATTTATCATTAAAAACGTGCTCTCTCCTTCCATGTTTCATCACCAGCCAAATTGTTATCCAATTAAGCCCTATAAAAGGCAGAAATAAAATACTTTCCAAAAATCTGAGTCAGTTTACGCCTTAAATCTTTAAAAAAAAAAGTAAAATCTTAGTCATTTTGGCCCCAGGTGTTTGTCTTCTTAACCAGAAATACGAAGTGATTATTAAGAAATGTTTACTCCAGCTCTCTGAGAGGTTCTATATTTATCATTCTAATCCACTGGTTATTAGGCAACACGCCCAGTTGCTAATGTCTGCTAATGAAAACACATGTGTGTGCCATCAGGGTAACTCAGCATTAAGTGTCTTCTTTTTTTAATTTTGCAGGTCTCATCCCATCATCACTCGGGGTAATCCTCCGAACCATGGACAAGATTGTGTGGGCGAATGAGTTTGAGCGTGAGTTGCTAAAAAAACACTTAACCTATTTAGCGAAAATAGCTTTTCTTTTCCTAATGCATTCTGTTTCCCCCACAGCAATCGAGCTGACCTGTTTAATAGAGTCCATCTCAACAAACAACCCGAGGATTGAATGGAAAAAGATTAAGAACGGTGTCCCCAGCTACGTATACTTTCAAAACAGGATAGCAGGTAAACCGCTTGAAAGAAAACCCATCAACCATTCGACCGCTGCATTTCAAAGTAATGTCTCAGGACTCAAGCTAAGCTGAATGAATGGCACCTTGAAAGAACTTGCCATTGAATTCTGTTTTCCCAACTGTGGAGTCAGGCTGTGTATATGAATGAGCAATTGTAAAGTGTTTTTCCCTCTTTTCAAAGGGGACTTGGACCAGAGAGCTCAGCTCAGAGAGCCAGCCAACATCCTGATCTTCAACGCCACCCGCTCTGACACTGCAGAGTACCGCTGCGAGGTGGCCGCCATCGAAGATCAGAGAGACTTTGATGAGATACTGATTAGTCTCGCAGTGAGAGGTATTGGGAGTGTGAACCATACATCACTGAAAGGGGCTATTATTGACTTACAATACATCTAAATGTACCTTGTTGCGCATTAATACATTTACAGAAAATTGCATTTCAGTGTTTATATTAAAACCATATCATCTCATTTTATGTTTTTTTAAAGAAACAGTATGACCGATTATTTGCTTTCTTGTCAACCGTAGATGAAAACTTGTAAATATGAAACTTCAGCCAGCAGTATGTTCCACTAATTCAGTCGATCAGTGCTTTTGCTTTAACAGTAAGGATTATTTGACATACTTAATGCTTCAAGTGACTGTTTTAATACATGAATAGAAAGTCGAAAGGTTAATCAATAACAAAAACAGTCAGTGCTTTTAGTGGATTGATTTTAGTGTGTGTGTGTGTGTGTGTGTGTGTGTGTGTGTGTGTGTGTGTGTGTGTGTGTGTGTGTGTGTGTGTGTGTGTGTGTGTGTGTGTGTGTGTGTGTGTGTGTGTGTGTGTGTGTGTGTGTGTGTGTGTGTGTGTGTGTGTGTGTGTGTGTGTGTGTGTGTGTGTGTGTGTGTGTGTGTGTGTGTGTGTGTGTGTGTGTGTGTGTGTGTGTGTGTGTGTGCGCAGTGAAACCTGTTGTTCCGCGCTGCAGCGTGCCTGAGGCGGTCACAGTTGGAACATCCACCGAGCTGCGATGCCTGGAGAACGAGGGCTTCCCCGCCCCTCTGTACCGCTGGTTCCACAACAACGAGGAGCTCGCTCAGGACCCCAAAAACACCCCCAAGCCGGTCAACACTTCCTACAGCATCAACCCTGACACTGGAGGCCTGGTGAGAAACACAGGGATTAAGATTAGCAATATTTAACATTACGTTCACTACAATATTAGAAATGAACTATCTCTTTAATAGCATCTATGTAAGTTCAATGTTGAACAAGTAGTTTCAATTTTTTTTTTTTATATTCTATTTGTGGATGGGACTCTTTAGTATCAGGGATAAATGAAAGCTTATCTAATGTAAATGTGAAAAGCTTAATCTGAATAAAACCTTACCCATCGTATGACTAATAGCAGGATTACTCCATGCATTAAAAGAAAGCCAGAGAGGAAGCTAAACCTAAAACTGGCAAATGAAAGAAAGATAATATTGCATCCCAAGCTGAGGTTATGTGTTTACTTCAAAGACATAATAAAATAACAAGCATGTAACTGGCCATCATAAAATGTACAAACATGTATAAAATGTAATGTAACAACCCGATATGTAAGACTAGCAAGTGTTTACAAAATGTCATAAAAATGTATCCTCAGCCAAAGGAACAGTAGAAATGTGTTGACGATGCAGCTGTCTGTCATTGCGCTGAAAAAATGCTGAAATTGTCTTTTTAGAAATTTCGAATAGTGAAAAAGGAGGACGCAGGGGAGTACTACTGCCAGGCGAAGAATGATGCCGGATATGCACAGTGTCCCTCACAAATGATGGAAGTCTGTGAGTGTCTAAACGTCACTATTTTCAATCCAACACAAGATATCAGAGTTTATTTGAAGTTTTGTAGGGATCAGCAGCAAAGGTCTGATAGCTTTCAGCACCATGTTAAATACATGTAAACAACATTTTCAGGAACACAGATCATAATAGTTGACACATCTTCGGCAACTTAACTCTGTCCTCTTTTAGATGACGTCGACATCCTGGGGATTTTCCTCAAGTCCTTTGGTGGAGTGGTTGTTTTCTTCGGTTTGGCTGGCACCATTTGTCATTCCCTTAAGCGTGGATGCTTCTCTAAAAAAGGGCATAACGAAAAGTGAGTGTAAACTTTGAAGAAGGAAAGAAGCAATATGTTATTCTGTCTTTAATGCTACAATACGTTAAGGATGTGCTATTTTATTACCTCTTTATTTTAGCTACAATTGGCCAGCACCGAATGAGGGTGTTGAATATGGCGATGCAGATGAGGTAAACAGAACAAACACAGCAAATGATACTCTCAGGATCAGTTGTGCATACTCAATTTATAATGACTGTTCTTCACAGGGCCATTTTCGCCACAAGTCTTCATTCATAATTTGACGGCTGAGACGGAGGAAAACATGGAAGCAGGACTTAATTACAACTGTCGAGGTTAGCTTGCTCCAACGATGCTCCAGATGGTAAAGTTTGAGGTGTGAAATGGCACATTATTCTCTAATGCACATCAAATCCAAGTCAACTGATTGCCAAAGTATTATAATATCATTTTGTTGCCCTACTTCTTGTTTTTTATAACTGGGTAGCATTTTTTCGACTCTGTCTGATTTAAAAGCTTAGTTTTTTACTAGTTTAGTTCATTTTGACACATTTGCAACTTTGTGGAGTTTGATAATTGGCCCATGGTGTCATCGCAGAAGATGCTGGGAGCTACATTCCTTCACAGTTTTTGGAACAAATCCTATTTTATAATTCTTAAACTTTTTACTGAGTACATAGAAATTATTTTACAATAAACACAATAAACTCCTTTACATTATCTTTGTTCTTAAGATACATCTGTTACGTTTGTTTCACCCTGGGAAGAGTTGAAACCTTTTTTTGTATATACTGTCGTTATACAGGCAATAGGCAGCAGACTGTAAAAGGCTGATAAGATCAAATTCAGAAGGCACAATTTATCAGCCTTTCTTATATTCACAGATGATAACAAGTTAAACAAGTACATAGTAACCTGTGAGTTTGAAGACCATATATCCCAGTATGCTGCAAAGTCAATATGTACTATAAAGGTGGTGAAGTATGATTTATGGAGTGCTGTTTCTGTGTATAAGTGACCTTCTGTGCTTTACTAATTATTTGGTTGAGTATTGGACATATTGTCCAGTTTTGACTCAGTATTTAATGTAAATAAATGCATACATTTTCTTTTGATTTGAATACATTGCACTCCATACCTTATTGTAAATACTGCATCAAAACTGTTTGTTGGAAATACATTTACAGTATTTACTGTTCAGCGTGTTAACAGTGTTGAGCCTGTCATTTCAAACATTAGTGTCAATGATTTGTGTAACAACTCAGGAAATGTTGTATAATGTCCACTGTTTTTTTTGTTATTAATGCTTTATGTTCATGTTATTTTGGTACTATTAAATACGTTTGAACCATACATGTTGTGAAGACTCAAATGTTTCATGCATATTGTCAAATTGATTTTGAGAAAGCTAAGAAACATTCATACGTTGGCGGGTGTCAAGAAAAGCATAGGGGAACATATTAACAACATCCAACTATTTGAAGTAGTTCGTCAACTGTAAAGAGACAGAAATATGTTGCCAAGTAGGTTTCTGTTTTATTCACATACAAATAATTTGCTTTGCTGTGTTAGTGCATGATTTGAACATAGAATGAGAAAATGAAATAAAAAATGAAGCAATCACAATAATCAAGAAACATAGAAGAAAATTGCCGCACTATTAAAAATATACACAATATATCTGAATTAAAATGAAAAAGCTTTGCAGTTTTTTGAGTTGCAGTTTGCAGAGAAATTAACAAATTGTCCAAGGATAGTATTAAGGTAAACAGCATGCGCTTAAACAAATATGCAATGTAATAGAAAGATGAGAAGGTATGAATGTAACATGTAATGTTCATGGTAGAGGATATATGTCCATGGCTTTATATACACAGTCTCCATATAGAAATATGAAAACATGTATTCACAATTAATTAATGCACAGAAACGTTGTTATTACAGTGTGTCTTATTAGAGGAAAACATATGTACTCAAGTTAAACAATATGAATGTATGACTTTGATTTCAGTGTGGGACTGCTACTTTTATTAACAAAACGGGGCTGAATTGCTGAATAATTATTTTTTCACCACTAACAATGCATTTATAATACATATAATAATATATAGAAGGCCTTATTTCCGGTTTCAGAAACCATCATTAGGTTTTATTTTGAAAAACATCCACCCGGAAGTAGTTAATCTAATGCAGGTGGCGTACATCCTGATCATTTGACAACATTCAACGTCTTTTCTTACAGAAAACAAACATGTAATATAACATTCACAAAGCGAAACTTGTCATCACTAAGGAGCAGACTAGTGTGTGGCCTGTGTGGACCGTTCACTGAAGATATTCTGGTCAACAGAAGAAAAAGGGAAGCGGCTAATTTGCTGATGGACGTGTTATTGTGCGTTTTCCTTGTGCCGTCGTATTGCTATTTTGCTTCGTCGGTATGGACATGTAGCTAATGTGGAGTCTTCTGTCAAATATCGTCGACTTTTTCCATGTTGAATAGTGTGTTTTGTGCTCCGATAGGGAACTGAGGTCGCACACAGGCCTTATTGTGTGTTTGGTGTTTTTCTAGTTCAAAACATTGCAAGGGTTTTTGCATTAGTTTGCTAACAAGGCGTTACGATAAGCAAGATGAGTTTCTTTAGTTTTGGGCAAAGTGCAGAAATAGATGTTGTCCTGAATGACGCTGAAACGCGGAAGAAAGCTGAACACAAAAGTGAAGATGGAAAGAAAGATAAATACTTTCTTTTCTATGATGGCGAGACTGTCAGTGGAAAGGTGAATGTGACACTGAAGAACCCCGGAAAGAGGCTGGAGCACCAGGGCATCAAAATTGAATTTGTTGGCCAAATAGGTAGGTTAAAAAAAACTAAGATATTTGCATACATATTTTGACCAATGATTTCATACAGTTCATGTAAACAACACAGTCAATCCTGTGGCAACACCCATGTTATGGAATAGAAATATAAAAAGCATTTCGATTAGGAAGTAGGGAGAGTACAAATTATTGTTATGGGGAGTGGAAACTGAACAGCATTTCAATGAAATATGAATACACATTGCTTATCTCTTTATGAATATGTAGTTATACAAATGAACTGTTTTTGTGTAATAGGGTTAGCTAACTTTTAGATGTTGTTAAGAGGTGTGTTTTTCAAGTTGTCAATCATCATAACATTAGTCACAGAGCTTATCATCCGAATCTCCCCCAAAATGATAAAGGCTAACACAAAGTTAAAACATGGGGAACGTATTTTAATTACAACTACCACTTTACTGAAAATATGTCCAGAAGACTGTTCTAACCAACTTTTTTTGTTAAACGCAAGACAGATGTATATGCTACTAACTTGTGTAAACTCTTATTTTATTGCTTAGCTTGCAGAATAGCTAGAAGAATGAATGGATTATGTTTAATAATTTTCTGGGTTTTACAAATGTTGCATGCTTATTATTAAAACTGGAGACTGGTATGAGAGGCAGACGCTGGGGCCAGGCCCTCTCTGTTATTATCAATATTATCCTTGGACCTTTGCCATGACTGTGACAGAAATATAGGGGCCAATAAATAACTTAAAGTGCAACAACAAATGAAGGTGATATTGAAGTTTAATCTCAAACTGTTGATGGAATAATAATGTCCACATGGGCACAAATGAAAAAGGGGAATTGGCAATTGCAAGGATCACAGCAAACATAACATTAAGATAGAAAGACAAAATGGCCCATTATATTATATCTGCCCAAAACTCTTATGACAACCTCTGAGCCTTTTGAAAGTTTCCAATGTAAGGGGTAAATGAATCTTAAAGTTTGTTTCTCTTATATTGTGTTTGTTGATAACTTCATTCTCTTCTAGAGCTGTATTACGACAGAGGAAACCATCATGAGTTTGTTTCCCTGGTGAAAGATCTTGCAAGACCAGGTGAAATAACTCAATCGCAAACCTTCGACTTTGAGTTCACTCATGTGGAAAAACCGTACGAGTCCTACACAGGCCAGAACGTCAAACTAAGGTGTGTTTGATGATTGACTCTGGTTTATAGGCTGTGTAATAGATGATTGTATGTGTCACTCTCTAACCTTTCATATGCAAACAGAGCATTTGAACTAACACCTGGTGTTGTCTAAGTTTACTGTTCCTCATACATGATTGGTTATATGTGGAACAGTATTGTTTAAAGGCTCTGTTTTCCATTTTCAGATATTTCCTTCGTGCCACGGTGACCAGACGACTAAATGACATCAGTAAAGAGATGGACATTGTGGTCCACACGCTGAGCACCTACCCTGAACTCAACTCCTCCATTAAAATGGAAGTTGGCATTGAGGACTGTCTGCACATTGAGTTTGAGTACAACAAATCCAAGTAAGAATTATAGGGATGAAACACACCATTACTGAATAATCTGTTGCCATTTATTTACATGAACCGACTTTTAAGTTTAACTTTTTTGTTTATATTAAGTGTCTTTTCTTTAAAGAACATTTTTAAACCCAAAGTTTGAAATCATTGCAAATTCAGTTCAGAAAATAATCCCACACTCGGAAGACAAAATAAACACAGTGTTCCTAAATGGCTTTCAGCAAACACAAGTGTAAGAGTGTACAATAGTGGTTTAGTGTGTTTCAGAGAGTGTATAACCACATCAGTCATGGAGTTTAGGGCTGCAACTAACTTATTTTCATTATTCCTAATATATTGATTTAACTATTTGCTTTGTCTCGAAACTTTTAGCAGATTGCAAGTTCCAGAGGCCAAGTGTTTAAAGCAAACATTAGTACGCAGTTACTAAACTACTTGTTATTAAGCGCCCTCTGTCTAATTTCTGCTTGCCTTCTTTTGACCCCTACTGTAGGTACCATCTGAAAGATGTAATTGTGGGGAAGATCTATTTCCTGCTGGTGAGGATTAAGATTAAGCACATGGAGATTGACATCATCAAGCGTGAGACAACAGGCACTGGCCCCAGTGTGTACCACGAGAACGACACCATCGCCAAATACGAGATCATGGACGGTGCTCCGGTCCGGGGTAAACGCCACTTATTAGTCATTTTAGTTATTTTACTAAAGTGAATATTCATATCATCCAACCTCTAATGTATTTCATATTTCAGGAGAGTCCATTCCCATCCGGTTATTTCTGGCTGGTTATGATCTGACTCCCACGATGCGAGACATCAACAAGAAGTTCTCTGTGCGCTACTACCTGAACCTGGTGCTGATCGACGAGGAGGAGAGACGCTACTTCAAACAGCAGGTAGGTTTCTGATGTTTCATAATAATCTCAGTAATGCCTACTTCTAACGAATATAAAAAACATTCTTGGAAAATACTAGCTGTGTCCCAATTATACTGCTGTACATACTACTTGTAAGAAGCTGAGTATGTTGTTAGGAGAAAATACATTTAGGATTAGATCTCAGCTACATAAAGAGGACACATTGAATCTTGAGAACAGCCTTTTTTATGAAGTTTATTAATGTCTGTCACCACATTCAATGTATCACGTTCTGTCTGCACTAAATAGCACAACAGGTAGATGTTTGTATACTTACTGCAAAAACACTAATAGTTGTGAAAACCATAAATTGATTGTCAAAATGTGTCATTTGGGTTGTTGGTCAAGCCAAAGTGAAACATGTCTTGTTCCTGCTGCTGTTCTGTTTTAAATTAAATATGTTAGTTTTGGTCTTTTGCTTGAGTAAAGTAGCAATTTTAAAGAATTCATTTTAGCTGTAAAGAAGTGCTACTTATATTTTTTTGCTTTAAAATTGTTATCTTTTTTGTTTACACACAATCGTAGTCAGTATAGCATTCGATTTACCTATACATTACTTAGTTAATGTATTTGTATAGCAAATCACAAAAAGTTGAATAGATCAATTAAATTGTTTTAAATATACAACACTGACTAGATAACAGTAATCCACTCTAGTTAATAATGGCATGTGTTGACAGTAGATAGACACGTATAAATAATATGATGATCAAATAAAGTCAAATCACTGATGAGAGCAACACGAGGATTACTGACATTGTTTTTACCTTTCTATGGATAAGGAGTCAGTAAACATTGAAATAATTTAATATGAACTGAAATGCAGGAAATCACACTGTGGAGGAAGGGTGACGTGGTGAGGAAGAGCATGTCCCATCAGGCGGCCATCGCCTCTCAGAGGTTCGAGGGCTCGGCCGCCTCGGAGAGCGCTCTGGAGCAGGCTGCGAGGGAGGAGAGCGGGTAGGGGGCCGCAGACCTCCAGTCTTCGTCCACTAGACTCGGAGGTTGCCGCCAACTATACTACACCTGGTTAAGCAGCTGTTTTATTAGTAGCCGCTGCTAGTAAAGAGAGACCGACATACAGTAACACATGCAGTATGTGAACAATGAAACAGTTTGCATGAGGCATTTGAAGCAGCTTCGGGCTGCTGGTCTTGTCCTTCAATAATGCATTTTTCTTTTCTTTATGGGAATCAAACTAATCATCTGTTGCAATATCCACTGTTAAAACCTTTCATGTGATATTATGGAATTTTTAAGCTGTCTGTTACTTTGAATAATGCTTTTTTGGAGGAAACTAATTTCTAATCTCTTAATCAATGCAACTGAATTTTTCATGCATTTTCTGAAATATATCTCCAACATGCCACCTTTTTAATAAATGCATTCCTAACACTGTTATAAGGTCAAGAAATCTGAGATAACTTTGCACTGCTTTATCTTGCTGAACACATTTGTCTTGTTTTGATTTGTAAATACGACCAGCTAAAACCTTTTATCCTGTTCCAGCTTGTGTACTTTGATTATACATCACATGGTGCCACAGAGTGACCATTCATGTTCATGTGCTTTGCATCAGCATTCCAGTGGTGTTAGGAAAGAGTGTTTGTATTAAGGTCTGATAGTATGAAATCCTCTGTAATATCTTCATTAGACTTGAAAGTTGTGCCTATGTGTACCAAGCAAATGAAATCCTCCTGCCTCTTTAACATAAGTTTAGTCTTTTAACCAGAGAAAGAGTTGCAGTAGAACTATCTATCTTTTGCAAAATACTAATCAAGTATTCCTTGTCCCTGAAGTGAAATAAACTGATGCCAAATGGAAGAAAAAACTGATCTCAGACTTGGTTGTTTTCCAGGAATGTAAGTGTTTGCAACATGATAAACCTTAACAGACAGGGTGGAAAATGATGGACCATATAGTGAAAACCCCACATGACAGTTGGGCATAGTGCAGACTGTGAAATAGAACTTTGCTTCTATACACAAATTGAATTATGGCAATAAAAGAAGGCTCGGAGCCCTGCTGTGAGCAAAGGGCAACCCTAAAAACATTACAAGCTTATATACTGCTGCTGTTTTCTTTCAATTCTAAGGCTTTGTATGCTGTGTGTATACCACCCAGAGGTATTGGTCAAATCTGGATAATAGCCATAATTTGACAATACATTTATTACTTCAGAAAAAAAAAAGATAAACAGTGCTGTGTATGCTGCTTCATGATGTCATCTGGTCCAAATCCTCACAAAGGCTCCTTATCCTCCAAAGTCAGGATAAACTCAAACTCCTCTGCAGAGAGAAAGCAGAATGAGGGTTCATAAGCAGCCCAATGCACACTGAAAGATGCGTTCACTTACCAGTGGTTAGGGGCTGCACAGAGAGCCTGGCACTGGTGAAAAGTCCCATGTCCTTCAGAGGCCCTCCCTTGGCTCGGTGCTGCAGGTGGTACTTCTTCAGCTCAGACAGAGGAATATAACGCGTTACCATTCTTTGATATTGGACGTCTACCTAAAAGAGAAGAAAACAAGGTTAACCTTTATGTTCAATTATTTTATGAATTTATATATTTTTTTCTTCTTAAATGGGGGTTTACCATGCTCCATTTGGGGTTGTCTGCTTTACTGTTGGCATCAAAATGGATATCTTTATTGTCAAACTGAGTGTGGTCCACATAGGCTTCCTTTACAATCTAGAAAAGATAAATCCAGCTAAATATCATGTTTGTAGGTTTGTTTAAATCATTATAATATAATCAGCAGGGGGAGAGAGTGACTTACTTTCATGATTCCTGCTATCCCCGGATCCTTGCAGTTGCTGTGATAAAAGAAAGCCAACTGCCCGTCTTTCATCTGCCTCATAAAGTTGCGTGCCTGCAGATGGCGGAAAAGTCCATGAACAGAGAGAAGAATAAAATCAAAAAAATATCAAAAATACTTTATAGATTGGTGTGTTATTTCAGGTAAACAGCTTTTCATAGCAGTAGCCAGTTGTGTGGATTTACCTGATAATTGCGCACTCCGTCCCAGCAGCCAGTCTGATCAGGCAAAGCCTTCAGTTCCTCGATCCCAAACTGAAGGATGAAACAACAAGCATCAAACGAGTGCAACCCACTCACATTTTTAGGAAAACAGGCTGTGCTGATGTGGCTCTGTACCTTCAGGTCAATCTCCTTCTCAAAGCGGCTCTCGGGCTCAGATTTCATCAGCCAGCGACAGTACTGCGGAGGTTCTGAGCTCTCTTTAGTTTTTAACGGCTCAACAGAAGCTGCAGCTTTCTTCTTGCCTCCAACCATTTCGTCAGCGTCATCATTGACTTTGCCTATTGTTGCAGCAATAATTGTCAATCATTAGAAAATAATGTACCAGAACATAAGTTTTACTCCCACTTCCTTTGCTTACCTGAATCTGCTGTTCTTTTGCTCACTCTGGACCTCTTCTTTGGCGGCATCTCTCACTGTCTATAAAGACACATGTTTCAAACATAACAGGGTTGATATGACAATATACAATATGCCTTAACAATAGCATCACGTTTTCTAACATTCTTACAATTTGTATACCATAGCTGTGCATAGCGTTTTGTATGAATGTAAGGGATCTGTGGTAAAGTTTGATTTAGTTTGGATATTTAAAGACAGTTATAAAAAAGACTGATCTTTTTATTCAGTTTCAGTGACAGCTTTTAAAGTATGGTTGGCTCACAACTAAACCCCCTTGCTTAGGGATGATGAGTAAAATACCATTAGAATTACACAAAACTAATATTTTTTCTCTGTACCTCCATGATTACTTGCTCATATTAGTTACATTATATTTTCCAATACCTTTGGACCTTTTATTGGATTTTGGTGCTAAGTTTTTGAACCACTAATTATTTAAAGTAGAAAACACACAACGATCCTGTAAACAGAGGTTTATCCTAATCTTAAAGTGTTGTTCAATCTTCAATTTAGTCAATCGCATGATATCGAAGCTGTTGAAAATATCCAAGAGTTTCCATTTAAGACACTTCAGATTTGATAAAAGATGCACTAAAACCTAATAAAAAGAGGTTTGTACTACTTGTCCACTGTATTTGAATAAGCATGCATTGGTCTGGAGTCGCACTACATGGAAAGTATTGAAAAAAATTCTCCTAAAAAAAAAAAACTTATATAATATAATATAAAAGAAAGTTTTTTTGTCCAATGTGGTAATAATATTTGGGTTTCATGGAAGCTATTGGTAAGTAATGGAAAAACCGTGTGCCATATTAGACACATTTACTATATTTGTAACCATAATGTTCACGAATATAAGCAAGTTGGAACGGAAGCATTAAACATAATATTGGTCTTGTGTCATTGAAACAGTACTTTAATGGTGGACTGGACCCTAGGAATACCTGCAGTAAAGAAAGAGTGCTCGGAATGTAAAATACATTGTGAATTCCCAATGTAAAACTAACTTCACCCGTACATGGATGGCAGAAACTAGCTAGCTTCAAGAACTCTTGGCAACACGTGTAAACTTAACTAAACGCGCCAGGCATTTGAAAGTAATGCAGATTATAATGCAGCTCTGTCAGTAGTGCAAAATCTCTGATTAAACACTGATAAATCATACCTGTAGCTGAGCAATGTTCCAGGTAAGCAGTCAACCGTCAAAAACCCGCGGTGAAAGCACTAGCAGCAACACGTGACGTCAACAAACGTATTGGAGCACTTGATTTATTGCCAGCTTCTCCCGTTTGTGTTGTAAGAGATAGATGTCCTTTGGAGTCCTTACCCTCCAAAGTTCCTCAAAGGGAGCAACTAATCACCACTTTCACGAGCGACAGGAAACTATATTTCTCAGCAGATGTGAGCATCATTATAATTGTATGTGATTTTATCAGAGAAAAACAGGAATAATATGTTAAATGAATATGTTACCCGCACCCCAAAGATGGCGGTATTGCGCTTTATACGCTGAATGCCTTCCTCCTTTAAAGCCCCAGAAGAAGAAGCGGCAGCGGCAGAGTGACATAACGAACACATCCCACAACATTGTGGAGGTAAACATGGCGACCATCGGACCTCTAGCAAGGATTGCCAGACTGGGCTCCAGCATCTGCAGGAACCATCGTTTATCTTTTAACAGAAGCACACAGAGACGAGGAATAGCTTCTTGTGTCGACCGTAAGTCCCAGACAAGTAAAACTGTGAGCATTAGTTTAACGTCATATGACAGCTGAGTGTTATTGTGGAAGAAAGCCTGAATGGTGCTGAACTTCGTTAGCTACCAGACCGGTGTTGGTGTTTATTATTGACCGTGAATAAAACACAATAAAGTAAAATCACACATCCCATTCAGGGCTTTAATGTTACAGTTACCGGTACCTAGCTGTCATTGGTTAGTTTTGCACCGCCCCACTCAGGTCTTGTCAGGGAATTTACTAGTTTCCAATGCTTTCTTATTGCTGCATCCTATGCTGCTTGAAGATATACGCGACAGTTAAAGTGTAAAATACATATGTTACCTTTATCATGTAATATAAAAAGTCCACACATAATACTCCCGTATCTGTGCATGATGGAATATTTTCCGTTCCATATTGATCACCATGGTATATATATGCTCTCTGCTCTTTGTTGACAGCTTCTCATGGACTCACAGATGAACAGAAGGAATTTCAAAAAATGGCCTTTGACTTTGCGGCCAATGAAATGGCTCCACACATGTCAGAGTGGGACCAAAAGGTATGTTTGAGAAAGCCATACAGTCTATTAGTCATCTGATGTCAAGGCATAACACTTGACCATCCCACAGGAAACTCTTGGTGAAACGTCCCTTAATGAGCACCTGTAAACTATCTGGTTTACATATGGAGACAATCCTAACATTGAGCTCTCATTACTGTCTTTCTGGAATTTTTCGCCTGTTAAAAGTTACTTCAGCTCATACCTAACTGTGGATAACCTGCATGTCTCAGCAGCTTTTCTTTTACTGCCAAAAATATAGTTTAATCCGATGCAAACACATGATGTAACAGATAATTATTTTTCCAATGTGCACAGTTATAATTTAACATAAACATTTATGGGTATTATTTTTTTTCCCCCCCAGGAAATCTTTCCAGTAGAGACGATGCGAAAGGCAGCCCAGTTGGGGTTTGGTGGGATCTACGTCCAGCCGGAAGTCGGAGGATCGGGTCTCTCTCGGCTGGACACATCGATCATCTTTGAGGCCTTGTCCACAGGATGTGTCAGCACTACAGCTTACATCAGCATCCACAAGTAAAAACCCCCCTTATGTCATACATTACTTGGACCTGTAATTAAGAAAACGTTGACTTATTTGTGTGTGTATAATGTAAGGAGGACAAAGGTTGACTTGAGGCTGGTTGTGTTGGGTCCAAATAACTACATTTACTGACTCAATAGAACGTTTTGTAACTTAAAGGACACTTTTGATTGGCAAATTATCAGAACTGAGAATCATTACATAATCTCAAAACAAATCAATTAGACTTTTTTCCCAGATTAAGTTCATGTATTTGCCTCCCAATTCAATCCAAGCTGTTTTCTTTGCAGCATGTGTGCCTGGATGATAGACACTTTTGGCAATAATGAGCAGAGGGAGAGGTTCTGTCCTGATCTCTGTTTGATGGACAAGTTTGCTTCGTATTGTCTCACTGAACCAGGTCAGTCCATTGTATATTATGTAAAAAAACAAAGTATAACATAGTTATTTAGAAATGTGTCAGTCATAATCACAATAAACCTGTGATCTTTGACTTCAGGCAGCGGCAGTGATGCTGCTTCACTTCTGACCACTGCTCAGCTGAAAGGGGACCATTACATCGTCAATGGTTCGAAGGTAATTCCACACCTGCCTATTCCCTATCTGGTGTTTAGGCCTTCATAATGGTTACATGTTTTGTCTAAAAAAAAAAGCAGTAATCCAGAAACATGTCTGTGACTTTCAGGCTTTCATCAGTGGTGGGGGAGACACAGATGTCTATATTGTGATGTGCAGAACAGGAGGTAAAGGACCTAAAGGCATCTCTTGTCTAGTGGTAGAGAAAGGAACCCCAGGCCTCAGTTTTGGCAAAAAGGAAAAAAAGGTAAAGTCCTTTGATTGCTGACTTTAATGATTTTGCTCTGGAGTGTTTGCTTGTAGCCACTAGAGGGCAGGAGTCAGTCACAGTAACCGTTCTCCTCTCTGCTCTCAGGTGGGTTGGAACTCCCAGCCGACCCGGGCGGTGATATTTGAGGATTGTGCCGTTCCAGTGATCAATCGGCTGGGTGAGGAAGGACAAGGATTCAACATGGCCATGAGAGGCCTGAATGGAGGAAGAATTAATATTGGTGAGGAGGAGAACACTATCAAAGTACAGTAGTTACCAGTGTGTAGTGATGCCCAAATATGTAATGTATACCCATAGCTAGATAAAATGACAGTAATTATCTTGATATTTGAAATGCAAACGTCCAAAAACAAATATTCTGCATAAGGTTTAAAAAAAAGTGGCGATTCTTGGTGGTTGGCTTTAATTCAAGATTATTACACTTTTCCAAGAGGAAATAACACTGTATTCCTTAAAAAGAAAATCATTAGTCAAACGGAAGCAAACTCTAAAAACATCATTTTTTTTCTGTTATCTTAACATGACCATCAGCAGCTTCTTAATCTTCAGTTTCTATATAAACTCTTCCAACAGCCTCCTGTTCTCTTGGGGCGGCACATGCCTCGGTTCAACTCGCGAGGGATCATCTGTTAGTACGCAAGCAGTTTGGAGAGACACTCTCCAACAACCAGGTTAGAAGATCCCTCATCCACAGTATTAGGTCACATTTCCTGCCAGTGATAACACGTTTTTCTTGAATTTGCCACTGTGTTTGTTCATTTGTGCAGTATCTTCAATTCAAACTGGCAGAAATGGCCACCAAGCTGGTTGCGTCCCGCCTCATGGTGCGTGAAGCTGCCACAGCTCTGCAGGAGAACCGGTCTGATGCCGTTTCTCTCTGCTCTATGGCCAAACTCTTCGCCACAGACGAGTGCTTTAATGTAAGTAACACTCAGTAATACTAGAGGAATTGTTCAATAAAAAACTCATTTTTTAACCTTTAAAAAAAAAATTAATTTCACAGATCTGCAACGATGCTCTCCAAATGCACGGTGGGTACGGTTACCTGAAAGACTACGCAGTGCAGCAGTTTGTCCGAGACATCAGAGTACATCAGATTCTCGAGGGTGAGCCTTTTTAGGAGTCGCCTTAGCCTGGTTTTTCATGTGTATCAGATTATAATCTCACAGATTTCCTCTTATTTAAGATAGTTGATGTGCTTGTTTTCTTTGTGTGACTCATACCCTTTGTTTTTTTTCTGCTAAAGGCACAAACGAAGTGATGAGGATGATCATTTCCCGTAATCTGCTCACAGAATCATGATAAACCTTTTCCCCAGGATATGTGTGATTTGAACAGTGACCATATTGTTATGGTCTTTCTTCCTGTTACTGTGTGACTGGTTTCCTAAAGTGTAAAAGGTCATTTAAGGATGTGTGGTAAGCCAGTCAGTAAGGCATAGGTTTTTCTAGTATGATATTAGTTATTATCTTAAAATGTTTAACTACTCTGTTGCAGCAAGGCTCAAGGGATGACCATTTAACAATGTACACATATTTCCAATAACAGCTGTCATTCAAAGAGGACAAATCCCAATGACATTGGCAATCCCTAGCTTACTTTACATGTAGTGCCACCTGCAGGTCAACATTTCCTCAGGTCCAACACTTCCTCTAAAAGCAATAAAAGCAATAAATAAATTACAGGCTATCATTTTAAAGAAATGCTTATACAGCATATACAAAATGCTGAATAATGGCATATTACACTAACATACAAACCTTAGCATTCAACTCAAAAGCTGAAGTTATGTACAATTTAAAAAGACAAAGCATATTTTATTTAAGTACAGACTGCAACTAATGAACAATAACAATGTTTGACAGAAAGAACACCCAAGTATGTGCAGCCATGCCAGCTCTGCAGTGATACTGATGTTTTGCAGGTTTGTGGTTTACCCCGTTCACCATCTTAGCTTAGCCTGTTAGCATGCTAACATGTGTTACTTATAGGAATCCCACACGAACTGCAAGTATTTGGTCATAGAAAAAAGTAAAAACTTGACCTGATGGTGGTGCTGGGTGAAAATGTAAGGGATCACCAGTTTTTTCAGACCTGAATGGAGCATGAAATACTTTAAAAGTTCAACCTGATGGCAGTGCTAGAGAAATCATTGGATCACCAAATTAAGTTGCATTGATCCTGTTCGGGTCATGTATCAAATATCCTGTCAATCCCTTTAATAGTTGGTGGATGGATATTGGCATCACCGTGCTGGTAGCTACACCACATGATCACAGACACCACCTCTAGTAGATGTAATGTTCTAAGAATAGTTTAAAAAATGGTTTCGTACCGAAATATTTTCTGCAAAGTTGCTAGTGTGAATATATTGTAATCTTGTTTTTCTTTAATTAAAAAAAAAAACGACTACAGATTCACACAATTTGTGACAAGATGTTTTAATTGTTTTCCTATTTTTAAAAGGATTTATTACTAACATCAGTGATAAAATTGTGTGTTTTTTCCACTGTATATCACAGATGTATATTACTTGCAGTCTCAGCATATCTGTGCCTGAAGTGGCCTTTTAGATCTCCTTTATAGTCAAGGTTACTGAATTGTTACCCATCCATGACGTTTGAAATGCCACAGTGGGTTGGGTATTATGTGTTATGTATTGATGTCACATTTCAAATGATGTCTGCTGATTACACTCCAAATAAAATAATCTCAGTTTACAGAAAAAGGAATCAGCCTTTTTATTGGCACACTTAACTAGGTATTATTTACATGTCCTGTCATTAAATGTCATTTATTTTGCATGAGTACAAATATATTTATAGGTAAAGTGATAATGATGAGTCATACTAAAATCAAACACTCCAGAACACTTTATTGAAGAAAAATGACCAACAATCAAAACTGCAGTAAAAGTGCTACATGTAACCCTCAACATCTTTTTTCAGAGCTACATTATACTCACAAGAAAACAAACAAGACCAACATTCAGAAGTTGTCATTATCTCACTGACTGGTGGCCTTGTGTGTTTACAGTAATTATATCAAGTTAAAACAAGCACCTTTGAACAGAATAGTAAGAAACCATCAACATCAACATGTTGTACTCACTATGTTGGTAACATTCCAACTACCATAACAGGCAAATAAAAAAAACATGTCCTCCCAGCAGACATTGTCATTGAACCATACTGATATTGCAGTAGGTTCAATAAAACTTACAGTACGTGAACACATAACACGTACATGTGGTTCAAAGAAAGCAAGAATGATACATTTGAAATACCTGAATTGTGATTTTGACATAGTGCCTTTAGCCTGAGAGAAGGGACTGAAAATGCATCTTTACACAGCTGTAGAAATGAAATCATACACTTGTATGGCTACAGTTATTACACAAATTTGGCCAGCATATATTTAGCAAGAACTGCAAAACTCAAAGCAAACTGCCAAATGAACTGAAACATGGTTAGTATCCATAAACTCTAGTAAGTCAACAACTCTCTTGAAAACATTGGCCTTTTATGTTCACTGCCTACAAATCCTAATGCTACTGGGTATCATTAAAGATCTCTTAATAAGAGTAAATAAAAAATATATTTCTTACAAAAAGAAATGAACAACCAAAGGGACCTGCGGGACGTTTTCTTCTCTCACATCCTTATAAGTCTTCACAGAGAAAGTACTTTTGAGTTTCAAGGCTTACTTTCTCTCCCCCCTAACCCCTGTCCTCCGGCCGGCCTACACCAGCGACCCGGCCTGGCTCTGCGCGGGCACCATGATGGCTACAGAGCCCAGGTGTGTCAGAGTGGAGCAGCTCATTTGTGGGGACACAGCGAGGGGAGGGGGCACCTGAGGCTGAGCCCCCTCAGTCCTGTTGGCGACCGCAGGGCTCCTCAGAAGCTGCGCAGGGTCCCCATTTGTGCTGCGGGGTCTCTTATGCTTGCGTGGGGTTCCTCCGCTGTTGTACCCCGGGAGACCCTGCAGTGTGTTGGCTTCTCCAGGTCGCAGCTGGTAGGCGTGGAGAACTGAGCCGGTGTCTGATGTGGACGCCGGGGAGTATGGGTAGTTGTAGTTAGGATGGCGGGGGTCTCGGGGTCGAGGACTGGTGGCTATGGAGGACAGCGTGCCGTTCTTGGATATGATGTCAGAGCCGGTGTTACTCTTCGCCCATGATACTCTCTTTGGTGCCTGAGCATCCTCCCTGTAACAGGAAGAAAGAGGAGAGGAATGCAGAGAAAGCAAAAACTCATAATTATTAGAATGACTAATATCAAAAATGGCAGGCAGCAAATAGGGCAACACACATTCAGCTTCACTGTTTTCTGAGTACTCGCAAAACTGTGTGTATTGCGAAAATATAGATGACCTATATTTTCTGAGACAGTATTTATTGCATTGTGTGAAATTTCACTTTTAATAATATTAAAGTAACAAAATATACATTTAATTGTAAATGCATTGATATCAAAATGAGCTATTAGACGCAAAGTACTTATTAGGAGGCTTTAGTGTAATAATATTATAAACCTATATAGTGTAAAAATTATTAACATGGTATTTTATGTTTAGCTGGTCATGGTGGAGCAACTTATAAAAGCACTTTTTGTACATTAAATCTTATTTGATGATATATGACTATAGCTTCCAGATTAGAATTGTTGTGTAAAATATTTGATCAAATCCTTTTGAAACACAGTGCAATAGAAATTCAAGTAGCATTGAATCCAGAATAAAGTATTGCATTGTATTTATCTACATAAACTCAATGTCATAATTATTAAATGCAGAGGCATAGACTGTTGCTTTTGGAAAAATGCAAGGAAAAGGAAGTGCTCGCCCTACTTAATTATTTAGTGGTTAAATGAATAAAAAGATTGAATATGAGTACAGCCTCTTCCTTCCTTATTGCATGTTAAAAAAGATACACTTTCTGTATGTGGAATGTATAAAGGGGTTGTTGTAATGGATAGCTTCAGCTTGTACATGTGAACCACTACGTGCTGTATTAAATGTCTCACTTGATCTCGTTGGCCATCTCCTCCTCAGTGTCCTTTCTCCTTTTCAGTATGAATATGAGGAAGAGCACCATGGCCACCAGTCCCACTATGGACCCCAGTGTAGCAGCTGCAATCATTCCTGCATTGGAAGCTGGGAAACAGATGACAGATCAGTATTCAGACACACAGTGCCTGGTGTGTGGTGTGGTAGGCATACTGTGTTCTGTACGTACAGGTGATAACCTCCAGGTTAATGGAGCAGCTGTCGGAGCCCGCCGTGTTGATGGCTCTGCAGATGTATTTCCCTGACATGCTTTTAGTGAGGTTGCTCAGCCTGAGGGTGCCATGTCTCTCATCTGCAAAGATGGGTTACATACACGTAGCGATCATATATTTATGTGATCCGTGCAAGTAGGCTTGGTACAACTAGAATACTATACAGGTCGACATGAAATTGTTATACCACAGTATCACACACTAGGGAACTACAATTATAGAATAACAAACACAATTTACTGCAAGAACGAACTGTATAGGGAGATGTCCTTATTAAAATCTATCGTAGATCATGTACATAAGGGACATAAACCTTCCATCATTGACCATAAATACAAGGATAAGGTGATATAAATGTGGCTGTGAACTGTGATTTACAATGCATGAAATACATACACTGATTCCAGATTCACTTATTGAAAAGGTGTTATATTTTCCTCTTCATTTACGACCGAACAATGTGTTGTTCAACACAGAGATATGCTGACAATGTGTGATACCTTCTCTGTGCAACAACATATCATGGTGGCGTTGAATTATTATTTACTGATTCCATTCACAACGCAACATTTAATCCACTATTGGCCCACTTCCAGTCCCTACAGCATATGGTTTATTTATGTTGTATCCATCAGCAGAGAGCTCTGCAGAGGCTAATGCAGTGTTGCTACATAATGAGGTTTTTTTTCAGCAGATTTTTTTTTTAGTAAGTTCTCACACTGAGGTTATCACACAGCTGTAAGCGTGTGTGTATCCCTCTCAGTGCTTTCATAACTGGGTATTTCCTTTCAACACAATCTGTTCTTCTTCACACATCTGGCTTAAAGCGCTGTGTTGTAGCAAACATGGACTGTAAGAAAATAAACACGCTTTATGAGGGACATATCACATGAAATCCTCTGAAATCCAATCTTATACGTCACATTCTTTATCTGATGCTTTTTTGCTTTCGTGTGGAACGTGAGGAAATGACAGTGGGTGTTAGTCCTAAAGTGTTGGTCCGGTTGTTGTTTTATAAGTGTTCCGGTGCGCCTGTTAATCCCCACAGAGAGAAAGCAATGCAACACAGGGACTCATCCAAATCATCCCAGCTGAACGTCAAGGTTCCGCATTATGCCAGCAAGCAGCATTTTAATGTGAGAGAAACCAGAAAATCCTTAATTTTCAGTCATCGTCATCAATCTAAACAGCTGCCTTCCTCCCAAAGTTTGGGTGTCCTGAATGAGCTTTGTGTTATGTTTGCCCCATCTGCCACTGCACCACCAGGAGGTGAATGCAGGCAGGTGCACACAAACCACTGCCAACAGTAGAAGCACAGAAAATCCCTCCCCAAGTGTAACTGAATGAAAAAGACAGACATTTTGTACGATCATTTGCTGCCGCTTGTAAGTAGTTTGCTGAATTGTGAGTTGTGAAATCACAAAACATAGTTTTATTGGTAACTTTATTAAATGTGATATGCACTTATCCCTCTCTGATTATTGAATCCGATGGCTTGGAAACCAGCTGCGGAAAACCAGACCCAATTGTGACAGATAAGCAGAACACCAGCTGACCTGGAGTTTGGATCGAGTTCAAGTCTGTAGCGTGATCACATCCCAGCGGCAGATCTGAGAGGTGCTGCCTCATATCAAGACAGGGGCATTACTCATATTGCACAGCCGTCACTGCAAGGTCACCGGGACGCATTTGTCAAAGCCCCGACACATGACAAGTGATTAATGTATAATGAGGCTCATCATACAGTACAGCCGGCCACTACACATGACAAGCTGCAGAGGATTAGTTCACAATTGATGTGAGAGACCATACACAAAAATCTAAATAAATCATAAAGCTAATGCACAAGCAATTATTGTAATTTACTCTCTGCTATTTATTAAGCTAGCTGCATATTTACTGTACAAACATGACATGATATTCTCAACTCAGTTCACCCTCAGCAAGAAATTATCCTATTTTTCAAAATGCCATACCACTCCTTGAAATTTATATTTTCTCTCACAGATCATCTTATTATTTTCCTCCTACTTTGGATTCAGGGATATGTTCACAACATATTGTAAATAATCTCAATGAATGCAACAGGATGACAGCTAAATATTAAACATCATACTGTACACACTGCAAAGATTTAAAGAACAAATTCAACCCTTATTTTACAAATAAGTAAATAGAAATACAAACTGGGTTGATTTGTTTTACTTTAAAGCTTCTCCTACAGCTTAAGGGCTGGGATTTGAGGAGAGACATGTTGACACGGTTTGCAGGTGAGGAGTTGGGATGGGAGCTCGGGAAATAAATGGAAAATGTATGAGTGATAACCCTTACCAATGAACCCAAGGACAAATATGGGCTGGGGACAGGCTCTCCATTCTGTTTTTTGTGTGTTTTTTTGTTTTTTTGCAGAAAGAAAGATGGCAGAAAGAGAGAGTGAGCAATGAGAGGTCGGGAGGGAATGGTACAAACTGATGGGGAGGGGACGGGACTGCAGTCCCAAATCCAACTTATGCCTTTTAGAGGGATGGATCAAGTAATGACATGGGGCTTGTTAGATTAGGCACCAAGGTTAACAGGAAATGAGGAGGATCAGCAGAGAGAGAAAACACAGACAGAGAGAGAGAGAAAGAGATTGCTGAAAGAGATAAGCAGTGATAGCAGAGTTCAAGAGTCATGGAGAGAGCATACATCAGCCCAGATACAAAGATGGGTTTCTGTGTTGATGTAAGAGGGTGCGGACACACATGTGATGCCGGCACGCTGATCTACAAAACCATTAGTCTATGCACAATCGGACAGAGTAGTTTTTCATTTTTCCAGTCTGAGGACCTTTGTTCTATAAAGAGATGAGGGCTGACGATCAAAACAGTTAAGTCAATACTCAATCAATCAGCCTTAGTCAGAAACAGATGGTGCTCTTTCTGTAGCATCATCGGGAAACACATCCACAAATGCATTTTTCATTCTTGCATGGACAGAGCTGCGAGAGGAATATGTTCCTCTCGCATCTGTTAAGAGGATTCATGCTGCATGTTATTGTGCGATTGAAAGATCTTAGTTACATCTTTAGCACCTACGCATTATCCTGCAATCTGCACCTGGACTTATGATGCTGTATGTGACCTGCTGCATGCAAGGTGTTAGGGGCAGCAGGAGGGAGATTCAGATTTGTTTATTTTTTTTGCATCTGTGTGACACAAGCACATAAACAGTATATTTATATATACACAATGTATTCCCTCCAAAATAACAGGTACTGTACAGGTGTTTTTTTACAAGTCTAAATATGACGTGATAAGCGAGTGTAAGATTTGTCTCAGTTGTGTGAAAGCTTTTCTTTAACCAAAAAATAGATGATAAAATGTGTATCTTCATACTTTTTCTTGATAGGCATCAAATATTTTATCATTGCTTAATGCTCAACTCTAGCATTTTCCAAATAAAATCTAAATGAAATATTAGCTTAAATGAACTGTGTTCCTGTTCCTGTGTACTTCAACTAAATATAACCCCAAATCCTTCACCGAAAATAAAAGGTAGCCTCTCCTTTTTACTCGTTTAGCTTAATTGCTGTTAAAGTCTGGTAATATTGCGATTGAGGTGAGACATGTTTGTGTTTCTATCATAGAACCCATAAGAAAGTTGGTGAATTACCTTTTTCAAAGCTGCAATCGGCAACAAAATAAAACTATCTGTCAAAAGATTCTACATGAGGTACAGTACAGTTTGTAAATGTGTTTTCTTTAAAATGAACTGAAAGTTAAAGAATAGTCATTAAAATCCTTGTTATGTGCTGAGAGAATACTCACTCTGCATGGGGGAGAAAAACACCTCAGACGTGGGTGCAGCTTTGGTCCATTTGTACTGAGGGACAGGTTTTCCCTGACTGGACTGACAGCTCAGAGTCACGTTGCCCTTCATCACTGGGTTCCCCGTCAGGGTGCACAGCGGGGGGGAAGGAGGGACTGCAGACAGACAAACAGATGTAGTGCAAGAGGTTAACACTACATTACACTTGTTAGACGCTTTTATCCAAAGCGACTTACAGTGGGGCAAAAAAGTATTTAGTCAGCCACCAATTGTGCAAGTTCTCCCACTTAAAAAGATGAGAGGCCTGTAATTTTCCTCCTAGGTATACCTCAACTATGAGAGACAAAATGAGAAAGAAAAAAATCCAGAAAATCACATTGTCTGATTTTTAAAGACTTTATTTGCAGATTATGGTGGAAAATAAGTATTTGGTCAATAACAAAAGTTCATCTCAATACTTTGTTGGCAATGACAGAGGTCAAACGTTTTCTGTAAGTCTTCACAAGGTTTTCACACACTGTTGCTGGTATTTTGGCCCATTCCTCCATGCAGGTCTCTTCTAGAGCAGTGATGTTTTGGGGCTGTCGCTGGGCAACATAGACTTTTAACTCCCTCCAAAGATTTTCTATGGGGTTTAGACCTGGAGACTGGCTAGGCCACTCCAGGACCTTGAAATGCTTCTTACGAAGCCACTCCTTCGTTGCCCGGGCGGTGTGTTTGGGATCATTGTCATGCTGAAAGACCCAGCCACGTTTCATCTTCAATGCCCTTGCTGATGGAAGGAAGTTGTCACTCAAAATCTCACGATACATGGCCCCATTCATTCTTTCCTTTACACGGATCAGTCGTCCTGGTCCCTTTGCAGAAAAACAGCCCCAAAGCATGATGTTTCCACCCCCATGTTTCACAGTAGGTATGGTGTTCTTTGGATGCAACTCAGCATTCTTTCTCCTCCAAACACATCTAGTTGAGTTTTTACCAAAAAGTTCTATTTTGGTTTCATCTGACCATATGACATTCTCCCAATCCTCTTCTGGATCATCTAAATCAGTGGTCGCCAACCAGTTGATCGCGATCGACGAGTGTGGTGCGGGTAGATCGCGGACCGTTAAAAAAAAAAGTAACAAAAGAAAGACAAATTACATTAAAATAATAATGTTTGAAAAATACGTTTTTAGATGTAAACCTATCAGCTACCACCCCGTTAGCAGGTGCCACTTGATTGACGTATATTTGAGACACCTCAATAATATAATAAATGAACCGTGCTTTACGTGAACCTCATCATGACACAAGAGACAACGGCAGGACTGTAATTTCCCGTGTTCAGTGAACGCAACAGAGGCAAGACACCAGACCAATCAGAGATTGCATGAAATACACGTGTGCTTGTGTCATTCAAGCTCGGCTCTGTGTGTGTGTGGCAATAGCGCATTTAGTGTGATAGAGAGGGAGGGAGAGAGGGAGAGAGAGAGAGAGGGAGAGTGGGAGAGAGGGACCGGTGCTAGCGGGGACCGTGATGTTAGCATCTGGTTAGCTTCGCTGCACTAACGGACATAAGGAGCTGTCTCCACAACAAGCTGGAGGAGAGTCCTCCCCTGTCAGACTGAGGGGCTCAGGTGAGCTAAAGGACTCTCTGAGTGTTTAGAACGGTTTTGTCACAAATTATTCAAAAGATTATTTCTGCGGCACACCTTCATATGATCATTATACAAACAATAAGAGAATAAATGAAAAACAGGTATGAAATAGCCTACTATATGGCAGTAATACAAGAATACAGTTTAAAAGTAATGTAATGTAATGTAAAAAGGGGAGTGATTTATAAAATATGCATAAAGAAAAAGAAAATCTGTTTACAGTTCTGTTTCATATGGGTGCTGAGAGAGGTATCCATAGATCTCTTCATGTTGCTCTCAAAGTGCACCAGATTGATGCTTTCAACTTCAATATTTAAAAAATATATATAAAAGGCCTCAAATTGGAAGCATTGTCTGGGCCGTCTTTTTCACTCAATTCTGCAATAGGTAGATCTCGCCTTTCACCTAGGCCGAGGGCGGTGATCTTGGGCTTAAAAAGTTTGGTGACCACTGATCTAAATGCTCTCTAGCAAACTTCAGACGGGCCTGGATATGTACTGGCTTAAGCAGGGGGACACGTCTGGCACTGCAGGATTTGAGTCCCTGGCGGCGTAGTGTGTTACAGATGGTAGCCTTTGTTACTTTGGTCCCAGCTCTCTGCAGGTCATTGAATAGGTCCCCCCGTGTGGTTCTGGGATTTTTGCTCACCGTTCTTATGATCATTTTGACCCCACGGGGTGAGATCTTGCGTGGAGCCCCAGATCGAGGGAGATTATCAGTGGTCTTGTATGTCTTCCATTTTCTAATAATTGCTCCCACAGTTGATTTCTTCACACCAAGCTGCTTACCTATTGCAGATTCAGTCTTCCCAGCCTGGTGCTGGTCTACCATTTTGTTTCTGGTGTCCTTTGACAGCTCTTTGGTCTTGGCCATAGTGGAGTTTGGAGTGTGACTGTTTGAGGTTGTGGACAGGTGTCTTTTATACTGATAACGAGTTCAAACAGGTGCCATTAATACAGTTAACGAGTGGAGGACAGAGGAGGCTCTTAAAGAAGAAGTTACAGGTCTGTGAGAGCCAGAAATCTTGTTTGTTTGTAGGTGACCAAATACTTATTTTCCACCATAATTTGCAAATAAATTCTTTAAAAATCAGACAATATGATTTTCAGGATTTTTTTTTCTCATTTTGTCTCTCATAGTTGAGGTATACCTAGGATAAAAATTAAAGGCCTCTCTCATCTTTTTAAGCGGGAGAACTTGCACAATTGGTGGCTGACTAAATACTTTTTTGCCCCACTGTACAAACTCAATACTGTGGGTAATCCCCACAGGAGCAATTTGGGGTGAAGTGTCTTGCCCAGGGACACAACGACATGCTAACTGCAGTGGGATTTGAACCTGTGACCCCCTGATCCCAACACCAAGGCTCTATCCACTGCGCCACACGCCTCCTCAAGCTAGGAATACGGTAACAATGACCTTATATTGAACTTGTACGTTAGGCTTTAATCCACAGCCAACAAAGTGGAGATTTCACAGGGAGTAGCCTTATTGCATACATTAAGTAAATGTTTTAATCCCTGTTGTTTCAATCTGCTGCTGGAGGATGACATCATGACCTCAGAGGCAAGTGGCAGATGATTTCCATTTGGACAGTGCTGTCACATAAATATAGGACTTATTAGACACCGGTCAGATCTGAAATCCTTCAAAACGTGTTCAGCATTTGATTTCCAAATCTGAGGAAATGTGTGAGCTGTGTGGCAGAGCGATTAAATCTAACCTTTGATATTCCCCTTTGATGCTGCGGTTCATTACCTTTGACATTAAGGCGCACCTTTCCCAAAATGACAGCACTTCCAGGGATGATGACAGTGCAGGCGTAGGACCCGGAGTCAGTCTCCTGGGTGTTGTTGATGTAGATGGAGAGGTTGGCGGAGGGCATGTGCGCACTGAAGCCCACTCTCTTGGTGAACTCGTTCTGACCGTGCCCTATCTCGCCTGAGCTAAAGGTTATCACCTTAACCGGAAGAAAAACAAAGCAACACTGAAGCATAGCACTATTGCACTGTTATTAATAATCGTCGTACATTCTTAGAATACATTTCTGAGTCTGCTACTTTTTCCTGAAATACAATCCTTTTTTGAAAATGAGTTACTATGGTCACTTTTATTTCTGGTCATCGGGGTGAAACTTTATAATTGTATTGGCTCTGGCCATATATATATATATATATATATATATATATATATATATATATATATATATATATATATATATATATATATATATGTGCAGATTAACTATATAACACAAATCAATGTCCTTCATAAAGATAATCCTGACATGTACAGATGGTTGGTGTCACATTTTATGCAGATTTTCTGTTAGAGATAATCTTGCAGGCACCGGACACTGTTTAGATTATATTAATCATGCAAAGATTGTGCACAGTCACATACACACAGAGGACGTGCAGCTATGAGCAGTTTGAAATGCGGTTTGTGCCATATATAGGAGGTGCAGCAAAAAAGTAGAGATAAAATGTCATTAGTGGCATCCTTTCGTAATAACGGCCATCTTTCCTTCCACTACACATCCGCAGTGGTGTTGGCAATAATCCTAATCTCTATAATCTCTATAGATCATATTACATATTACTGGATGGATTTCCCAACATATAATGTAAATGCCATACAGTACAAAACAGGCAATTTTCCTCTCTCATAATATTCTGAGGTGACAGAAGCCAAGTACTGACAATGCCAGACATTCATTTTGTATTTGTATAATAATAACATCAACAAAAAACGTAATTACGTTTGACGTCTTCATGTTTTATCTAAACTGTTAATATTTCAAAAATAAATGTATAGGAAACAGAACAAATCTGAAATTTCACAAATTGGAAAATCTGGAACCAGAGAGCTAATGCAATTTGCTGGAAAAAAGAAAGAAATGAAATATCTACAGATTGCTGGAATATTTCAAACGCAACATTTTGGTTTGTATATATATATATCAATTGAGTAGTAGTAGTAGTGAGCTAGTTGTAAGAGGAGGAGCATCGGCAATCAGACTGAATTTAATGTAATCCCTTTTTAAGAAGTTCTACTTTGTATACACAAAGAGAGGTCAGAGCAGGGTCAACTATACGTCAGATCATTTCGGATTGCATTTTGACCTTCTCACCGGCTTTGATTCTTTCCCCTCTAAGAGCCACACGACAGAGTTTTTGTTGATGTCTGAGAGGGGGCTGTACCACGCCTCTAACATCACCATCTGGCCCCTGACCACCTCCAGGTCTCTTCTGGGGATCTCCACATCCTTGGTGTCACCTGGAACAACAACACAGGAAACACTTTGTCACTTGTGACATTTAGCAGAGGCTCAGCAGATGATGTTGTTTTTAGGATTTGGGGCAACTAGCAAATCTGATATAGGTGTTAATATCTTAGTATTTTCATCCTGTTTCATGCTTCAATTCCATGAATAAAAAGGCTTCTTTGTGTTATGTGATATTTATAGTTTGTTTTATTTCATCCTTTTTGTTTCCTGTTTTTCATGCCTAGCGTTATTTGGATTATTAAATAATCTGATGATAATTTTCTCAGTGTAAAATCCCTGAAAATAGCAAGTTAGAAAAGGCCTATAACAATTTCCCAAAGCCTGATTTGATGTTTTCAAACATCTGGTTTTGTCCGAAAAAGACATTAAGTTTGAAGATATATAAAACAGAGAAAGGCAACAAATTCTCACGGTTGAGAAATTAGAACGACAGGATGTTTTCGGTTATTTTGCTGGGAAAACAATTAATTCAATGAGTTATTTGATTTTTCACATTACAAATTGCATAATACATGTTGATAACCATGCAGATATGTATCACTTAGCCAGCTAACTTTACTGCTGGGATTTAACAATTAAAAAACTGTGACCTCAGCAGATATAATCTTTTAGGCTCCTTTATAATCAGCAACAACCTCGGGTTAGCTCAATCCCAAACTTGCTTTTACATCTTTGTGTGTGTGTGTTTTCCTTGTAGATTCTGTACATCAAGCTACCTGAACGAAGACAAGGCAAACCTATCCCATATGGAATCAGACAAAAGCAGAGTGAAGACATTTTATTCAGAATTAAAAGGTAAATATTATCATATTATATGATTCTCCTCCTGATTCCCCAACACTGTTTCCAGCTGCATGTCCATGCATTACAAGTTTAAGTTTCTTAACTGCATCCTTCTGAGAAGTTGAAATTCACCAATAAGGAGATACAGTACTTATTAGCAGGTTTCATATAGGCATCATTGCACATGTTGTACAGTATCTTATAATACTCCTATGATGACTTTAGACAAAGTTCAACCACTAAAAATTACAATATTGCTTTTCCATAACACATTACCGGTCTGCATTAAACAGGGTATTTCCCATAAAAAAACGAGTTATCAACAATGTTTCTCCAGACACAAGTTCAGCACAAGGCATCAATTTTCATTTTCTGAATCCATTTGAGGAAGGGGAATTCAAAATCTAAAGCCAAAATCCAAATGTAAAGTAAGAGCAGTTTAGGTGCATGGATTATCAGAATGATAAGAAACATTATATGTGATTTAAAGAATCCTGCGCACAAAAGTACAACAAAACTAATAATACAATAATTGTTTACAATAGATGGGCAAAAAGAAAGGGATGATGATGTCCAACTCACAGGGTGCCCAGTCACCCGAACCCGACAGCTGAAGCTGGATCACCTGATCCCAGCAGTCGGTGTCTACTAGTGTCTCCAGTTTGAAGCTTGGTTTAAAAAAAAGTCATAAGAAAAAAAGAAAATTCTTTCCAATAAAACCCTTCTATGGTAGAGAAAACCATGAAAAAAGTCCCTTGTGTGCTCCAATGATAGACAGAGTGGATGTTTGGATAGAGGGGAATACACCGAGAGAGGGAGAGTTGTGATCCATAAACAGGCAGCTGAAATCTCCACATCTGCTCGGCCAGACACGCCTTCCTTCTTTTCCTGACTGAAAGCGTGCAGAGGCAGCAGAATGAAGTGATTGGCTGTGCCGGTGGGGCAGACGAACAGATTAAGAGAAAAGTGCATGTGTGGGAGATATTAAGCCAGATAGATGAACATACACTTCTTTTTTGACTTAAAGAATTGCAGCACTGTTTTCTTATTCCTTCTTGGAACTAAATGACCCTGCAGCTGTGAGACTCCTGTCCCTTAGATTCTGAATCTCTAAATCTAAATCCTGCTGACTAATCCCCGTACAATCCCAGGCTCAATCCTCTCACCTCACGTGAGCAAAAAAGCTCAGCTGGACATGGATATGATCTAACACATGGTCACTACCCCCAACCAAGGCTTCTGGTGATATTATCATCATCGTCATTGTAACAGCATTTACATTCTCTGAATTACAATTAGCAAATCACTTTGCTTGATATTTAATAATTCGTGTCATGTGACATCTGTGGGGTCGACATGTTGTGAGGCATCCAGCATTTGAGCAAAACATCCGGCCAGGAACATGTGTATGGCTCAAAAGTAACCAACAGTTACATTTACAAATCATACAGAAGATACAGAATGATAGACTTGAGTTCTATTAATATTAAAAGTTTATTGCAGTTAATCTTCCCGCAAAATATACTCCATCACAAGCGAAAGTGATGTTACAGTTAACTGTGCAATAACGACACGTTCACAGAGCCTAAAAACACCGTACTTGTAGTCTATTTCTGTTATATTGCACAAATCAAGGTGATGACAAACCAAGTAGGCTACCAAACATTTACATAGCACAACAGAAACAAGAAAACACCTTTTTGAATTGCTACAGTAAGTTGTTGGTCTCCGAAAATGTATGAATAAATATATAACTAATGACTGTTCACACAGAGTGCTCATGCTACTCTTAAAGGTGGGGTATGTAATTTTGGAGAAACCAGCTCGAGTGCGCTAGAATTTGAAAGTACACAACCGGAAAACATCTGCCTCTTCCTTCAGACTTCCTTACAGAGCCCCTCCTCCAACACACACGAACGCGCACATGACCAATGAGGGCACGAGATAAGTTTGTGCACGGGATGGAAGGCTGACAGGCAGGTAGGCCGCCCGGCTAAAGTGATTGGTCCGGTCGTGCTTTTTACAGCGCTACGGCTTCCACAGAGGACATTTCTTTATGTATTTATTGTCAAAGCATTTCATATATTCATTGCTATCGGGATGTTAAGAGCATTCCATGGAATATAAAAAAAAGTGTTTCTGAAATAAATTACATACCCCACCTTTAAGTTTTTAACAAATAGCAAATGTTTACATATCAGTCTTTACTTACACCTTCTTATTTTCCTATTATGCTAGAAGCTGTATATGTCATCAATAGCTACACATGCTAATAAAGTATGACTTATTTCTGGATGGCGATGGACCGTCATTGATAATCATACAGTAGGATATCCACACACAGAAGAATCCAGGCCATAGCTTTAATCAGCAACACATAATGCGTATTGTGCAACATACATGCACAAATCTCTAATCATAAAGCATGCCTGCATATCCAGCATTACCTCATGTCAGTGTCGAGCAGTAAAGCCATCTATTGGACATGCGTGCAGTAGATTAATATCTTTATCATCCACATCGTTCCTACAGATGTCAACCTATCAGCCTGTTTTTGATCAGAATGTATAACAGCCCCATCTCTTATTTTTCCCCCCATAAATCCTGTTGCTCTGATTTCATTTTCAGCAGCCATTGTGTTAGCTGTGACCGACATGTGTGCCCTGTAACAATATTGTAAGAACACTGAGAAAAAGGCTGTGTCTGAGTTAAAGACAAAATCGAAATGAAATCTCTCTCCTGTATAATACCGTGAAGTGCGTTTACACGTAGATTAATATATATATATATGGTGGGCTGGAGAAACAATCAGAAGGGATCAGGTTCTCTGTTGTTAGATGAGACTCCTTCATGTAAACGCAGCAATCGATGAAGACTAATTCTGAACGATATTCTATGATCAAGTAGGATAATGCCCTGTAGTCTCCGCACTCCAGACTATGCTTCTGCTTCTTAGAGCGGGTTTATCCTCAAAACTGTGCCATTGAATTGTTTATTAAATGAAGGAAAATCTTCCCTAATCCAAGGCTGTCTCCATCTGGGATGTGTGTGTGTGTTTGGCTGCAGAAACATACAGATAGAGGGGGTTCAAGATGAGGATATGGGTATGATGTCAATCTAAGTCCTAAAAGAAAAAAATGAAAAGCTGCCAATAAAGGGGATGAAATAATGATACTATGAAGTCTCAGTAAACTTTGTCCTAATTACATTTGGCTAAGGGCAATCGTTCAGCCTAGCCACGCTTTATATCTGCTAATTGGATTCTTCCCTTTAGAATAAACTGTTTTTTTGTTTTTGTTTTCTTACTCTGCAGGGCATTTTGACTGAGACATTGGCGGAGTCAACAGCAATTAAAAAGGCAGGGACGCCTGAATGCAAACCTGCAGATACTAATCAAAGAAGAGTCCGCCCCGTCATGCATGTCTGAGCAGGGGCACAATTAACAGATTAAATGTGACTATGTTGTGGGACCATGACTCATCCATAGAGGGCAGCACACGCACAGTGTAAAAGAGATCCTCTGATTGTAGAAAAAACCACAGAGGAAATCTTGATTTCACTAAAATCTCTGAATGTTAGACTCAACAAATACATAAATGACAAGTAATAATAAGCAATAAAGGTAAACTGTGTGTACGTATGGATGAACAGGTATTCAGTTTGTTACTGAAATACATGGGATTTGCATGTCTAACAAGGCAACCTAATTCTGCTGTGATGTTATGATCAAATGAAGGATAAAAAGTCAGTTCCTCTCCCAAAGCCCTCAGGGAGCCACGGAGATGCCTGTGTGAAGATTAACTGATCCTCTTTAACCAGCCCCACTCTATCTCCCCAGTAATCTCTGCTTCCACCCATGTCTTTCTCCCATGTGAGTCCCTCTCCACTGCTAAAGCTTTAGCTCAGGCTCAGATTTACCCTCCATCTACACCTTTAGACGTCGATTGAACGGGGTGGCCCTTCCACCTTAAAAATATGTCCTGATAATCTGGAGCAGCAACATGGTTTGAAGGTCAAAGGTCCTGGACATGATTTTTCAGATTCCAAGTGGTGATGTAAACAACGTTGAAGTAATACCTCTTTTTACATTTATTTCAGATTTGTTTTTTATTAACATGTCAATCACCCATCATCTCTTGAAATAGGTCAAATTCTTCAATTCAAGCTCGGCGGGGGGGGGGGGGTGCTTTTAAAAATACTATTTGGACAGAATCAGCAGCAGCTACACAAGTGCCAGTATCAGCATAGCTTTCAGGTGAGCTGTGTAGCAACAGGCATGCAGCAGCAGGTGTGCACACAGTACTGAAGGCCTAAGTAAATTGTCATGATTAAAAAAGTGTGTTGCATATATGCTGCAGTGAGTAGAGTTCTCCATGGGGGTGGAGTAGCTGCCTTGAGTTGACTGCCTTCACTAGATCGCTTAACCTCTTTTTTACAACTGATCTCCTTTATTTGGAAGGACATTAAAGAGAAAGACATAACTAGAAACAAATTGTTAAGACTTTTAATTGCACAACAATGCCTCATCCTTTACCCTATGCTACATTAAAGGTGAAGTGTGTGAGTCTATAATGTGATGAAGCCTTGCCAGACCACAAAATGATATTTTGTGAACACATGCATTGGTACTATGGGATTGGACTTAAAGAAGCCCTATTATGTTTTTCGTGTTTTCCCTTTCCTGGAGTGTGTTATATAGGTATTGGTGTATGTGAATGTTCTAAAAAGTCTAAAATCCTGCCTGAAACGCCTCCATTTGCCTTCGTTTTTTACTTCCATAACATAGAGACATCAATATATAACTCTTGTGCTTCAATCGGTTAGCGCTCCAACACATTGTATTTGACAGTCTAAGTGGCGGTTGACGGAACACAACAGAGCTGGCCAGCTAACCAATCAGAGCAGACTGGGCTCTGGTTTCAGACAGAGGGTGAAAAGAGGTGCTGCAGCACAGGATGTGAGACAAATAAATAACTTTTTTAACATAAAAGCATGCCACAGAAGAGGCACAAAATATAAATATAAACCTGAAAGTTAATCAGGATTAATAAGTGTTGTAAAAAAGCACAATGTAAATTGTGCTCGATTAACATAAGGACAAAACCATTAAAAATAATAAAATGATAGTCAATTATTTCCATTATTCAATGGAATTAATTGTTAATATCAGCATGCATATCTGTAAATCCAATACTGGCATTAAGCAGTTCTGTGCAATGACTCACTTGCTGCAATGGCCAACTTGAACCAGAAATATTTTAGAAAGATGTACCTTGTTATCAACAGGGTAGAAAATGCGGTTTAGTCCAACTTTGTGCTACATTATTAATTCAGGGTTGTTTTGTTATCTGTACAGCATGTTTTGTCTGTGCTGAGTGGAAATCTGTGTCAGAGCAGTGATAACAAAGTCTTAAAATGAACCCTTAAACGCCTAGCCATGCAAGAACAGACAACATAATAAATTATGTAAGCGTCAGATTATTTTTCCCTCATTATAATCGTTCATTATTCTTGACGAAATCTGGATGACCTTCAGTTTTACTTTTATAAAAGGCAATTGACAAGTGAGGAACAGAATTGCACATTGTTAAAGATTAGTTGATGGCAAATGAGGACAAACATGAACAAAGATTAGGACTGAGCCAAAAAAAAGGGGGTTATTCCCTGACTTATTGACAGACAGCAAAGAGAGGAATGTAGGACAACAAAATAGCTTTGTTGGTGTAAAACCGCCTTTTCTACTGACCCTACAGGCTTCGAACAGATGGTGCTTTAATAATAAATATTAGGAAAGGCTCCTTTAAATTGGATTACATTAGTTTAATCTCTGCAGCTATTTTAAACAATTTTGAGTGTGCTATCTCATCAAAGTAGCTTTAATCCCTCTTAACTTTTGATTGTGTTTAAATTGATTCTCCCCGCACACATGGCTCCAAACTCCCACAACATCCCTCTGGTTCTCACCTCAGTCCCTTCAACTCTTACACGCACACTTAATATTAAGGCACATGAAGAAAAAAAAACACAACTAACTAATTAGTATTCGTTGTTTGCAATATCTCCACTTCGAGAACTCCGCAGATGTACAAGCCAATTTACGACAACATTGAAATTATTTCACTGAACTGAGTGGAAGAATTACTATGCTTTGTGTTTGGGGTTAATTTGTGTGTCATTTGTCAGTCTTTCCCCAATGTTTTTAAAGGTTAAAAACAGACAAAAGACTTCCCTTGCCCTTTCCTTTGTTAAGAAATATTGTTTTATTACTGCCAATGGTTACTATAAGTGTTTGCATCATTGTATCTGTATGTACAGTATGTTATGTATTTTTGCGTTGTTTGTGTGGTCTTGCAGTCCAGCACCAAAGAAATACTTAAT